>NW_027171654.1:0-132500 GCF_036898095.1 Palaemon carinicauda
ACATTATCAACAGCCGGTACTAGTCCACTGCAGGACAAAGGCCTCAGTCAGACATGTCTTTCCACTTACTTCAGTTTATGGTCTTTCTGTACCTGTCCAAGACTGCAAACTTTCTTAGTTCGTCAATCCATCGTCTTCTCTTCCTCCCCCTGCTTTTAAAATCTCTAGGGACCCATTCTGTTATTCTTAATGTCCATCTGTTATATGTCATTCTCACTATATGTCCAGACCATTTCCATTTCTTTTTCATATATATTAGAATATCCTCTACTTTAGTTTGCTCTCGTATCCATGTTCCTCTTTCTTTGTCTCTTAGTTCTATTCCCATTATTATTCTTTCCATAGCTCTTTGAGTACTAGCTTGTGTTTTAATGCTTTAGTAAGACTCCAAGTTTATGATGCATAAAACTGGTAGGACCATCTGATTAAATACATTTCTTTTTAGAGAAAGTGGCATTTAACGTTTCATAATCTCATTTTGTTCTTTTTTTAGAGAAATTGGCATTTTACATTCATAATCTCACTTTGTTCACCAAATGCTATACAGCCAATGCTTATCCTTCTTTTAATTTCTGTTATATGTTTAATAGGCTGATATAAGTCTGTTTTTATAGTTTATATATGAAAAATCTGTTTTAATGTTGTTACAGGATTGTTCATAACTCGTGTAGTTTATTTCTGTATTTCCTTTCCTCACTGGGCTATTTTTACCCTCTTGAAGCCCCTTTTAGGGCTTATAGCATCTTGCTTTTCCAACTAGGGTTGTAGCTTGGCTAGTGATATATATATATATATATATATATATACTATATATATATAATATATATATATATATATATATATATATGTGTGTGTGTGTGTGTGTGTGTGTGGTGAGTGATAAACCCTTTATTCAAATTTTAAAACGTGAGAAATAGCTACTTAAATTTATGTCAACACCTCTTCCACTTCAACTCCCACTTCCCCCTCCCCCCCTCGACACTTCCCCTTACCCATAATGCCATCGTAATCAACCCCCTCTCACTCCCCCTCTCCTCCTCTCTCTCTCTCTCTCCCTCTCCCTCGTAATATATGCAAGAACACGATCTCTTTATATTCAATCGTTTTATCCTTTAAAAACACTGCTCTCTCTCTCTCTCTCTCTCTCTCTCTCTCTCTCTCTCTCTCTCTCTCTCTCTCTCTCTCTCTCTCTCTCTCATTATATATTATCTATCTATCTATACACTCACATACAACAACAACAACACAACAACAACAAATACATCCGTTTCTAATCCACTGCAGGACAAAGGCCTCAGACATGTCCATATCCATGTCTTGGGTTTGGCCATTTTCATAACGATGGTCAACTGTGGATTGGTGATGGTAGGAGACCTTATTCTGCCTGCTCACAGCAAACCAACCTAGTATGGGCGTCCCTGACTAGTACAGCTTAGCTTGATCATGGCGATACACAAACCATATTAGTCTCTGCATTTTCATTGAACAATATCTCAGTTTTACTCATATTCATTTTCAGTCCTACAAGCCCTTGTCATATCATCAGTGAAATTGAGAATTCATTGTGTCTGGTGTGTGAATTTACACTGATTTCAAGGGGGGGGGGCTAAAGGGGGGCTAGGCCCCCTAAATAAAATTAGGCCTAGGCGCTTCATATCTCTCTCCTTCTTAATGTTCAATTTAGACCTATTATTTTTCAAACGACAATTTGCTCTAGATAAAAGGAAACTTGAAAACGAGAGAGCAATTTGTTATAAGCATCACCCTGAGAGAGAGAGAGAGAGAGAGGGAGAGAGAGAGAGAGAGAGAGAGAGAGAGAGAGAGAGAGAGAGAGAGAGAGAGAGAGAGAGCATAGTACTATGTTCTAGGGATGGCTTCGTTGGCAGGAGAATATGTATCTCGTTTGTGGCTGGATATGGAGATAGGTGAGAGAGGGTGAGAGTGAGGGAGAGTGAAAGAAGTAGGAGGTAAAAAGGGAGGTACAGGATATAAGGATGGGGGGGGGGAGAGCTGGGTGAGAGGAGAGGGAGAGCCGGGGGAGGGTTACTTCCAGGACATACCAAACTGGTGAAGTCATGGGAAGAGCCGTTGGCTTGGGGAGACCTAAAACTAAATTTTTGAATCCTCGTATTTCAATGGTTTCTTTTCGTTATATTATTAACTAATGTAGTTTATTACTACCATAAAAAGTGTATAAATCTCTTGAGAGAGAGAGAGAGAGAGAGAGAGAGAGAGAGAGAGAGAGAGAGGAGAGGAGAGAGAGAGAGAGAGAGGTTGATGCACTCATGAGTTCGACACGTGTCTTAGCATAGGCGCGCGTCTGAGACTAAAACCATTTTGGGCTGGTCTAAACTTTTCTGTATAAATTAATATTTGTAAGGAATTTCTTATATATTTTCGTATATATTTTATATAGGGAGTTTTATAATCTCTCTCTCACTCTCTCTCTCTCTCTCTCTCTCTCTCTCTCTCTCTCTCTGCATCACAATGTTCACTTTGATGTTTTAGCAATTCATGTTTTCTCGCCCAAACATTATTTCGAAGGTCAGTTTTGGGTTTGAGAGAGAGAGAGAGAGAGAGAGAGAGAGAGAGAGAGGAGAGTAACTATTGTGAGATAACATGATAACTTACATTATAGTAATAACATAAATATTAACTCAGATAACTTATGAAAGATTGGGAGGCCTAGTGTAGACCTATGTGGATTATGTTAAACCAGATATTTCAAGCTAATATTATATAATATTTACGGGTTTAAATATATTAAAGTTTTTATATACATAATTCTTTAATTATTAATTTATTTATTTATATAAAAATTGTATTAAACATTATCAAACACAATGTTGCATCTGATAAAACAATTTTTTTCAACATTTTGCATACATGCACCTGTCACACAAAAACACAAACATTTGAGTACTTTAAACAATATATACGGATCATTTAGCACCTCCTAGTAGTTCTAGCAACAACTATTGAGCATCACGCTCCTTCTATCCATTGCTAGCAACCAATAGCTCAGTGATCTATTGTAAAATATTCACTAGCAACTGCTATGTCGCAAACCCTGGTCGCAATATCGATCGGTTTCGAGCGCCCCTTTTTGACTTTCCACTAAAACATTTTCCCGCACATTTACTAAATCAAATACTCAAAGCACTTGGGGATTATAACCCCCTTTTACTCTCCCTCTCTCTCTCTCTCTCTCTCTCTCTCTCTCTCTCTCTCCTCTCCCTTGGGAGAGGAGGGTGAATGGAATATGTAATAGCCACTTTTCGCGATGTGACACAAGCGCGGGTGAGCTAAAACTGTCGAATTATTTCAACATTTTTATGTTTTTGGTACCTTTCTCTTACAAATCCCTCTTAGATGGGAAACGGGAGAGTGGAGATTATGTATGTGCAGCTATTAGAGCATAGGTAATGACTATCTTGCGTCAATTGCTTTTCTTTTCCTGGGTTTTATGGAGACTGAGACGAAAGGGGCCATTTTCATAGACGATTTTTCTCATTTCTACTTAAAAAAAATGGCAATGAAACGTTTAAGTATTATAAGTAGTTATAAAGTGAAGTGTTTTTAAGTATATTCAAGTAATTATAATCTTTGGTCTTGAGTTTCTCCTAATATTAAACTTTTTAATGATAATTATGAGCAAAAGTTAGTATTTTTATGGTAATGATTTACTTAACCTTGCAGAGAGAGAGAGAGAGAGAGAGAGAGAGAGAGAGAGAGAGAGAGTGTGTGTGTTCTGATCTATTATAAAAGTAAATATGTTTATATATACTGTATTAAAACCATGTATTGTAAGGAATTAGCCCAAGCCATCAAGCTATATAATTCAACACTCACATAAGTAGTTACTTTGCAAGTAACGTTAATATACACATAAGTATAGAGTTACTTTATAAGTTTTGCTCGCGTGCAAGCTCGCAGTATATCGCAATTTAACACCCAGAGGGTGTAAGGTGTTAAAAGTACACTTGGCTAGTACACAAATGTGTACTTTTCAGCTCGTCAAATTTGTACAGTGTCACTCTGTTGACATCAATCCAGCCATGAATTTTTCAAATCTGTCGAAATGTCAGTTCTTTCTAGCTCAGAGAAGTGAAAAATATGCAAATGACATTTTTAAATGACAGACCTTGTCCACAATGACAACAATGACATTGCCAGAGAAATTAATCTTTTTTCTGATCGTTTGTAATAATAAAATGACTTCGAACTTGATGTTGCTCCTGGCTATAAGTCTAGGGAGATATTTTTCTATGTTTTGCAAGGTAGAGAGATAGTTATAGTCAGTTATAGTCATTATAATGGGGGAAAGGGGGATTTTGTAAGACATGTGTTAGAGCTAGAAATGTTATAATGATGCATTACGTCAGAAAAAAAACATAAAAAATGTAAAAAAGAAAACAAAAAAAACGTAAAAAATGTAAAAATCGTAATGTTCTCCAGAGCGAGGTTTAAACTAGACCAAGGTTGTCTCTTCTTCGTCGTCAGAAACTTAATGAGGAATCCGTTTGCTACCTTCAAACAGGCCTCAAGCACATTTTTCCATGGTGAGGAATTCCACCTTGTGAGGAAATTCCTTCCCTGCGGAGTAATTACTCCCAAGGTTTTGTTAATATTTAATATTTAATATTTAAAAGCCAAACCACGCCGCCATGTTCATCAGTCTCCCTCCATGATGCCGGTTAATACCCTTCACAAATTCCGGTTGTTCTTTCAATATCCGGATGGATGGCTGCCCCTACGGACGTTTCTTTTATCCGGACGCCCCCCCTCGTGCATCCCTTACACGTCCCCCTTCTGCATCAGTACGTTAGTACGTACACGTACGTTAATTATTGATTAACCAGTACATTGTAATCCGATTTCGACGCTCGCTCCAAACTACGGCGGCCTTTGAAAGGGCTAAATTCGGAGAGAGAGAGAGAGAGAGAGAGAGAGAGAGAGAGAGAGAGAGACTCTTGTGTTGTATTCATATGAGAGAGAGACTCTTGTGTTGTATTCATATGAGAGAGAGAGAGAGAGAGAGAGAGAGAGAGAGACTCTCTTGTGTTGTATTCATATGAGAGAGAGAGAGAGAGAGAGAGAGAGAGAGAGAGAGAGAGACTCTTGTGTTGTATTCATATGAGAGAGAGAGAGAGAGAGACTCTTGTGTTGTATTCATATGAGAGAGAGAGAGAGAGAGAGAGAGAGAGACTCTCTTGTGTTGTATTCATATGAGAGAGAGAGAGAGAGACTCTCTTGTGTTGTATTCATAAGAAAGAGAGAGAGAGAGAGAGAGAGAGAGAGAGAGAGAGAGAGAGGAGAGAGAGAGAGACTAAAATTAGTGACGTTATGCTCAATGACTTTTTATGAAATAGAAAGTCGAAATTGGAGGTTTCCGGTGCGGAAATATAGTGTCATTATTCGTCGTGTTACAGTTGGGTCTGCCCCGAGCTTATATATATATATATATATATATATATATATATATAATATATATATATATTATTATATATCATATAATATATATATATAATATATATATATTTATATATATATCTTAATTCTATATATCAATATAATGATAAAAATATTATTACTTTATATGTAAAAATATTAAATAATTTACTTATTTTAAATTGCACAATATATTTATTAATATTATTAAAAACTTTTATTAATATATTATCACCTCTGAGACTTCAATTACAATTAATATAATTATTTATAAAGTAATTATTATTTCTGATTATTTTGAAATACCGAACTTAGTACTATCTCAAACAGACATTAGTTTTCAAAACCATTTTTATGATATTTAAAACCAATTATCAATACAATAATAAATATTCAGTTGATTCATATTAAATTGCAACTATTTATCGCCCTTAAGCCAGTCTTGAGACCGACTCAAGACCGCTAACTGTAGTTCATAGTGAATATATAAATTTATATGACACGACTTGAAATCTTGTGATCACACTCAGAGACAGTAGAAAGTCTAGTTGTGAAGGAGGGAGAGTAGGGAGAGAGGGAGGGGGGTAAGGGAGGGAGGTACGGGGAGAGGGTGGGGGGATGAGGGAAAGAGGGAGGAGGATGAGGGAGAGGTAGGGGGAGAGAGGGAGAGGGAGGGGAGAGTAATTTCCGCCTGACCCTAGTCGCACCGGAACCATCTTCCTTGTGTTTTTACCAACTTCTAGTCTCTCTCTCTCTCTCTCTCTCTCTCTCTCTCCAGTCTGGCCACACCTGTAGAGTACACTGTGCAGTACACTGCATACCCCTGTGTACAGGCAGGATGTACACTTTTGTACATCTATAGACTCATCCATGTAGCTCTCGCTTGGAGAGAGAGAGAGAGAGAGAGAGAGAGAGTGTACTATACAGTATACTACATAGCCCTGTGTACAGGCAAAGTGTACACTTGTACACCTATATACTCATGCATGTAGCTCTCGCTGAGAGAGAGATAGAGAGAGAGAGAGAGAGAGAGAGAGAGATGAGGGAAACAATTAGCGTAGGAAGCACCTGGTTTCATCTCATGTTTTTCCCCCTACTTCCCCCTCCCCCCTCTCTCCCTCCCTCCCCCTCTCTCCCTCCCTCCCCCTCTCTCCCTCCCTGGAAAGCCAAAGTTACCCTCTTTTCTGTCCTTCCTCCCTGGGGGGAGATTTGGAAGGGGGAGGGAGAGAGAGGGTGGATAAAATCCCTCTCTCCCTTCTCTTTGTAGTTCTGTTTGGATGAAATTACGGCTCTCTCTCTCTCTCTCTCTCTCTCTCTCTCTCTCTCTCTCTCTCTCTCTCTCTCTCTCAGCTAATTTTTTTACTCATTTCTCTTAAAAAAATAATCAATTGTACTGTAATTATAACTCCATATAATTAAAATAAGTTATTTTTTACTGAATTTTTCCTGTAATATTACAAAATTACACCAGTATTTAAGCATTGGCCTTTCTTATCATGTTAATATTTCTACATGTGACTTAGAGTTCACCTGTAAATGAAGTCATGCTATTCCTGTCCACACACGCTCTCTCTCTCTCTCTCTCTCTCTCTCTCTCTCTCTCTCTCTCTCTCTCTCTCTCTCTCTTAGAACTTTCTCACGCTGCGCATTGTGTGTTTCCGCTATCCTCTGGTGCACTCACCTAGACCGAGTCGACGGTTATATGAAATTATCCAGTATTTTCAAAGTTCTTCCATTAAATTACACATTTTAAATGCTTTTTTATATATATTTCTCTCCTTTTATTGCTTTATTAATGTTTCCTACAGCTAAATCAAGCCAAATTCGACTAGTTTTATTAATATTTTACAATTTATTTGGTGTTTTCTAGTTTTATTTTTCTGGAAGCCATGTGGTTTCCAATTTAATATCTTCACAGAAACTTTTAAATGCTTTTTTATATATATTTCTCTCCTTTTAATGTTTTATTAATGTTTCCTACAGCTAAATCAAGCCAAAATCGACTAGTTTTATTAATATTTTATAAGTTTTTTAGTGTTTTCCAATTTTTATTTTTCTGGAAGCCATGTGGTTTCCAATTTAATATCTTCACAGAAACTTTTAAATGCTTTTTTATATATATTTCTCTCCTTTTATTGTTTTATTAATGTTTCCTACAGCTAAATCAAGCCAAATTCGACTGGTTTTATTAATATTTTACAATTTTATTTGGTGTTTTCTAGTTTTATTTTTCTGGAAGCCATGTGGTTTCCAATTTAATATCTTCACAGAAACCGTTTTTGATATCTGTTACGGCTAGGCCAGACCACAACGTCTGTTCCAAGTCATATTTCATCTTTTATTAAACTTTAATTTAATATTTTAGATCGAAACCGTTATTTTTTAAAAGTTTTTGCAACCTAAGGTACCCCTACAGGTTTAAAAAAATCTAGTTTTTAGTAATTTTGTAGTGATGTACCCCTACGAGATATAAATGCTTAAAAGGGTATTTTACCTTTATGTGGCTCTTTTTAAATGCTCACATGTGAATTGTACATATATGTGGCTCTTTATAAATGCTCACATGTGAATTGTACATTCATGTGGCTCTATAAATGCTCACAAGTCAATTGTACATATATGTGGCTCTTTATAAATGCTCACAAGTCAATTGTACATATATGTGGCTCTTTATAAATGCTCACATGTGAATTGTACATATATGTGGCTCTTTATAAATGCTCACAAGTGAATTGTACATATATGTGGCTCTTTATAAATGCTCACAAGTCAATTGTACATATATGTGGCTCTATATAAATGCTTAAAAGAGTATTGTACATATATGTGGCTCTTTATAAATGCTCACAAGTCAATTGTACATATATGTGGCTCTTTATAAATGCTCACATGTGAATTGTACATATATGTGGCTCTATATAAATGCTTAAAAGAGTATTGTATATATATGTGGCTCTATAAATGCTCACATAGCGAGTATTGCACGCATATGTGGCTTTCAATGTGATCTTTCCCACACATAACTCGCCCACCTCACCGAGCTGACTTTTACACTGCTAGTGTTTTTCCCATGGTTTACTAACTTTACTCCCATTCGATCTTGTCCTTCTGAACAAAGACAGCCATTGTTCCTTTATTAGCTCTCCTTTTGGGAGCGAGATGGTTTAAGGGAGCTAGGGAGGGAGTTGTCCTTTAAGGGGGGAAGGGGGGAACAAAGAATTTGGAATCCTTGATGCATATCTTTGAGTCTCTGTAGCTCTGACTCCAGTCTCCATCTTTCTCTTGATTCTCTCCTGTTTTAAGCTGTTCTTGTGTTCACCTGTTGCTTTGTCCAGTCTGCTTGTCCAGTCATGGCTAATCCATCTATTCCATTCTATTAACTTTATTCTATTTGTCTATTTGTCCAGTTCACAATTTCTCTTTCTGTTTCCTCAATGCTTCCAGACCAGTCTGGGCCCTAGACCAACTGACCAACATTCCATTCTCTCTTTGGCTCCATACACACCGTTCTCCTTCCACATACATCTCCGACCATCCACATACAGAGAGATGTATATTTTCACCTCTACATACTAATGTAAATGTGTAGAAATGAGAAAACTTGCTGGTATAAGGCCTGTTGAATCATTAGCCTAGACTAAGGCATGCTTACATCGGCCTAAAATATCTCTTTTCAAAAGAGCTTATGTATCCATAATAGTCTCATCTCTCTCTCTCTCTCTCTCTCTCTCTCTCTCTCTCTCTCTCTCTCTCTCTCTCTCTCAATAATAGTCTCATCTCTCTCTCTCTCTCTCTCTCTCTCCGTAGATGGGAATACGGGACAGGAAATTAAACCGTTTTACATTTTTCATCTTTGTCTTTGATATTCGGTATCATTTGTGATGGGGCTTTTTTGGACAGGAAATAGGCTCTCTGTGTCCGGATTGGGAATGGAAATAGTAGGAAACAGTTAGGAAATAGTAGGATATAGTAGGAAATAGTATTCCTTTATCATCCAGTGTTGAAACAGGGAGGCGACGCCATCAAAAAAAAAAAAAGTTAAAAATCCCCACTTAACATCGTATGATTCACGGCTAATAAATTTTAATCTTTTAAAAGGTTATATAAAAGAGGGTCTATGTCATGCCCACCTGAATGGGTTTCCACAATGAGTCAACGTGCTCCCGAAGGACCCGAACCCGGGGTTCCTGAATGAGCACTCATGGGTCTCATGCCTATATTGCCCACAAGTACATCGGACTTGACCTTAGTGTTGCCATATGCAAGGTTGCCTGTTGATTTTCACCGTTTGTGATAGACTCACTGTGAGATAATTATTATATTACGAGTAATTTTGTCGTATTTAACGTATATAACTGTATATAAGATGTATAACCTTATAGGGAACTCTCTCTCCTCTCTCTCTCTCTCTCTCTCTCTCTCTCTCTCTCTCTCTCAGGCTGGATGGATAGATCAGGCTTGCCAACCTCCACGCGTTTGAAAAGCCCACGTTCCAGGTATCAAACGCTTTGATGTAATTATGGCCAGAATAAAAAACGTTTTTATTCGTATATATATAACGAATATTAATATAATTCCAACATCGATATATATTTCAATATATACCAATTACATTTGAATACGTGTATGTCAGTTTTCCAGTCTGTAATATATAAAAAACATGAAAAACTAAAAGTTTTTTTTTAAGTCTCGAGTCTAGAATCTGTCGTAGAAGATGTTTTTAATCAACGGAGGTTTTTAAATACTCGCCGGAGGTTACGAACGTGCGTGCGTGCGTTCGCGAGGCAGCGTTGCCAAATGGGTTAGTGTAAAAATCCCCGAAACAACTCAAAAATCCCCATTCTTCATAGAAATTTGTACAGAATACCCCATGAGACACACAAAAATCTCCAAATTTTAGGGATAAATCCCCAAATCTAGGGATTAATCCCCAAACCTGGCAACACTGCTTGGCCTCAGGTAATTCCAGCCGTTGGTTGTGTTGATCAGTGTACCTGCGACCGTCGAAGCGAAAGGACGTATCGAAGCGGCGCTCCTCAAAAACTGGATTTATAACGGACGAAGGGTGACGGAAGTTTTGAATTATATCATAAAATTCAATTGAATTATGACGTTCAGTGAATTCTAAAGAGAATTATTAAATCATTAATTCAATATCAAGAGGATATATATTAATTTAAAGTGTTTTTAAGGTGTTTTTTTTAATTAAATTAAAAAAAAAGTTTTAACCGGAGACTTCAATAAGCCATGTGGAAGTGTTCCTTCTTTGTGTTTTGGGGCGTCCTGGCCCTCCTGAGGGCGCTGCCCTCCGTCCAAGGGCAGGAATACGACGTAGGGGAACCTGCGGAGGGAGAGGTAGTGTTTAATGGTGAGTTAAATCAATTATTAATTAATTTAATGGATTTTAGTAATTTATAAATATTATATTTTTATTTTCTATATAATGACATATATATTTATTAATCTTTTTTATTAATATTTGTTTTATAAAGATTATTTATTTATATATATATATATATATATATATATATATATATATAGAGAGAGAGAGAGAGAGAGAGAGAGAGAGAGAGGAGAGAGAGAGAGGAGAGAGAGAGAGAGAGAGAGAGAGAGAGAAATGCATATTTTTTTTTTATTTTTCTATATAATGACTATTTTTATATATATATTTATTAATCTTTTATATTAATATTTGTTTTATAAAGATTATTTATATATATATATATATATATAGAGAGAGAGAGAGAGAGAGAGAGAGAGAGAGAGAGAGAGAACAGCAGCAGCTCAGTGTCGCTCCAGCATTCAATTTACCCTGAGGGCACCTGGGCATGGCTACCAACACTCCCGATTATATCCACCGACAGGAAAATTTTATATACATTTTTTTCACTTATCTGTTGAAAAAAAAAATGAATAGCGACCATTTGCGGCCATATCCTCTTGGTCGCAATATCCTTTCAGGAGCCATTATACTTGACAGGGTATATTTTAGCTATAAAAACATCTTTCTTTGTCCAGACTTGTATCCGTTGGGGTCACTAGACTGACCTGACCTCTAGCGGCCATGTTGGGTACTGAGCGGGCGTCTTCTTTAAACTTCTTGGCAAATTGCCGGGTTTTGTTGTAGATTATATTGTAGTTCCTGGTATGTATAGCTGATATATATATATATATATATATATATATATAGAGAGAGAGAGAGAGAGAGAGAGAGAGAGAGAGAGAGAAGAGAGAGAGAGAGAGAGAGAGCGAGCTAGTTAACTGCAGAGCAAAGGCCTCAGACATGGCCTTTTCACTTGGGTCAGTTTATTTATGGTCTTTCTGTGCCAGTTCACGCCCGGATACTTTCTTTGATCGTCAATCTATCGTCTTCTCTTCCTTCCCCCTGCTTCTTTTCCAATCTCTGCGGACCCATTCTGTTATTTTTAATGTCCATCTACTGTATTGTCTGCCATTCTTATTATATGTCCTGCCTATATCCATTTCTTTTTCTTACATCTTAGAATATCCTATACTCTCTCTCTCTCTCTCTCTCTCTCTCTCTCTCTCTCTCTCTCTCTCTCTCTCTCTCGACTTTAGGGCTTATGCTTTAAGAATACAACTTATTTTTAAAACATACATATATATATTTTCTAAATCTTTCTATTAAATTAATTTTGTATGGGTGTATCATTTAACTGGAAAACTCTACGCGATCTCCACTCCAGTTTTCAACACATGTATTTCCGTAAAAAATATTAATTATTAATATTGTTATTATTCCAAACACTTATACATTATACTTATACGTATAAATATACTGTACTAACTTCTAAAAGACCTGCAGAACTGGTCACTTTTAAAAGTACACCCCATACATGTATATTTTGGGCGATTTTCAATACTTAAACTTTTTAGGAATTCTGGCAATATATTCCCGATTTCAGCTGTCAATACGTACTTATAACATTGGTGGTTTTGAAGGTTTGAAAAGTTTGAATCTCTCTCTCTCTCTCTCTCTCTCTCTCTCTCTCTCTCTCTCTCTCTCTCTCTCTCAGCTATTTATTCTTCGTGTTTCTAAAGACCATAGCTGGGATATGGAGCTAGTTCTAGCTACCCAATCTTAGAGATTTTAAAATTCTTTCTCTCTCTCTCTCTCTCTCTCTCTCTCTCTCTCTCTCTCTCTCTCTCTCTCTCTTCGTGTTTCTTAGACCATAACTGTAAAATCTTACTGTTTAGACATAGGTCTAGCAGCCTAATCTGAGAAAAAGCTTTTAAGAAGCAATTGAGAGAGAGAGAGAGAGAGAGAGAGAGAGAGAGAAGAGAGAGAGAGAGAGATTTTAGCTACTTAACTTGAGAAAAAGCTTTAAGAAGCAATTGAGAGAGAGAGTTCTAGCTGCATAACCCGATAGCTTTTAAAAGCAATTGAGAGAGAGAGAGAGAGAGAGAGAGCCTTGACAGAATACGTAGTATCGGAAGGTAAACTTAAAGGTTAAACCTAAATAATAAATAAAGTTCAATGGGGAGAAGTTCAAATCTTCTCTGTCGATCACAGAGGCGAAGTCCGTCAGTTTGTATTTCTGACTCATGTCAGTCGTTGGAGAAATGTGTTCATTTTGATGTGTGGGAATTTATTTAATGCTTTGAGAATTGAGTCTTTAATTCTAAGTCTATTTTGAACTGTATTTTACATCTATAGGTGTAGATTTAGTCTTTATTGATGTAGACCTAGTCTTTCTTGATGTAGACCTAGTCTTTCTTGATGAAGGCCTATTTTTAATCTATTTAAGGTTTTAAGACTTGAGTCTTTAATTCTTAGTCTATTTTAAATTGTATTTTACTATCTATAGGTGTAGATTTAGTCTTTATTGATGTAGGCCTCGTCTTTCTTGATGTAGACCTCGTCTTTCTTGATGTAGACCTAGTCTTTCTTGATGTAGACCTAGTCTTTCTAGATGAAGGCCTATTTTTAATTTATTTAAGGTTTTAAGACTTCAGTCTTTAATTCTAAGTCTATTTTGAATTGTATTTTACTATCTATAGGTGTATATTTAGTCTTATTTGATGTAGACCTAGTCTTTCTTGATGTAGACCTCGTCTTAAATGATTTAAGCCTAGTCTTAAATAGTGTAGGCATAGTCTAAATTGATATATAATTCTGGTATCTAAAATGAGTCAATCCTTTGATGTTTTAAGACTTACTTTAAAGGCTAAGTCTAAATTAAACTGTATATAAATCTTATTTACCCTCTCTCTCTCTCTCTCTCTCTCTCTCTCTCTCTCTCTCTATATATATATATATATATATATAGGCCTAGTCGTATCTTATATAGGCATAGTCTAAATTGATATATTCAATCTTAATGTTTTGAGGCAATCTTTTGATCTTAAAGACAATCTTTTAATGTTTTAAAACATTCTTTTGATGTTTTAAGACAATCTTTTAATGTTTTAAAATAATCTTGTGATGTTTTTAGACAATCTTTTGATGTTTAGCTCAGTCTTTTAATGTTTGATATTTTTATGTTTAAAGACAATCTTTTGGTGTTTTTAAACAATCTTTTAATGCTTTAAGACAATCTTTTAATGCTTTAAGACAATCTTTTAATGTTTTAAGACAATCTTTTGATGTTTTTAAACAATCTTTTGATGTAAGACAATCTATTGATGTTTTAAGACAAACTTTTAATGTTTTAAGACAATCTTTTGATGTTTTAAGACAATCTTTTGATGAGTTAAGACAATTTTTTAATGTTTTAAGACAATCTTTAAATGTATTGAAATAATCTCTTAATGTTTTAAAACAATCTTTTGAAGTTTTAAAACAATCTTTTAATGTTTTAAGACAATCTTTTGATGTTTCAAAACAATCTTTTAATGTTTCAAAACAATCTTTTAATGTTAGAAGAATCTTTTATTATTTCAAAACAATCTTTTTTTTTATATTTTAAGACAATCTTTTGATGCTTAAGCCTAAGTCTAATGTATCCGTTATATACCATCTATAGTTATAGGCCTAGTCTTGATTGATATAAGCCTAGTGTTAATTAATGTATAATTTTGGTATCCAAACTCACCCATTAATAGGCCTATCCGATGATTCACAAGTCTTTTAATGGTTTTATTCAATATATATGTGGTTTATTGTGTTACTGAAGGAAGTGTGGTTTAATTTCATGATAAACCTGAAGGAAGTGTGGTTTAACTTCATGATAAACCCTTAGTCCTAGGGCAGCTAGAGTTAAACCAGTTATCGTATATGTTAATATAGTTTTGGTTTATATAGATTGGGTTTAATTTTGTAGTTTTTGAATCTCTCTCTCTCTCTCTCTCTCTCTCTCTAACCTCTGTGTTGTGTTTTTTAGACCATAACTATAAAATTTAAACCCAACATTAGAACTTTAAAAAAAAGAATTCTCTCTCTCTCTCTCTCTCTCTCTCTCTCTCTCTCTCTCTCTCTCTCTCTCTCTCTCTCTCTCATCGACTGTTTTTATTTATTTATTTTTTATCAACTTTTATATATATTTATTTTTATTGTTAGCCAAAATGTATAAACTCAAATATAGAAATTATTATTATTATTAAATTCATATATATATAAGCAAGATAATAATAATAATAGTAAAAAATATTTATTAAAGTTATGAAAAGTATTTTATTATTATTATTTCTTACTTATAATCAATACACGAAATTTAACAGGTAATAATATTAGTATTTTCAAACACTATTGCATAAATTGTATTATAAATTGTATAATACAACAGGCGACCAAGGTTAGCTCCTGAGCAGACTATCCTTCGTAGGATTCACCTGTTTTTCGAAGGACATCATTCAAGGACAGCCTGTTTTTATGTGTCCTGCAGCTAATGGGAAAAAAAGGATTTTTTTAGACTGAGGATGAAACTTGGTGAGAATATCTGTGTATGGCCATGACCAGCAAAGCTTGTACTAGTCAGGGACACCCATACTAGGTTGGTTTGCTGTGAGCAATCAGGCTGTAGTCTCCCACCATCAATAAAATCTGTATTGGTCAGCGTGTTTACAAATGTCTGAGGACTTTGTCCTGCAGTGGACTCAAAACTGTTGCATTTGTTATATATATATATATATATATATATTATATATATATATATAAATATATAAATAAATATCTATATATATATATGTATTTATATATATAAATATATATATATATATATATATATATATATATATATATATATATATATATATAAATATATTTATATATATGTATATAAATATATATATATATATATATATATATATATATATATATATATATATTTATATATATGTAAATAGATATTTATATATTTATATATATAAATAAATATATATATATATATATATAAATATATTTATATATATCAATAAATATTTATATATATATATGTATATATATATATATATATATAAATATTTATATATACATATATATATATATATTATTTATATATATATATATATATATATTATTTATATATATATATATATATATATATATATATATATATATACATATATGTATATATATTATATATATATATATATATATATATATATACATACACACACCCTTAGGCGTTTTATACAAACAGAAGCTACCCTTTACAAAGGGCGTTGCCCTTCGCTAAACCCAGTAGGAGTCCCTCTTTAGGGCGTGGTCGGACACTAAACTCCATATATGCATGTATACGAGTTCAGAATATACACGTGTTGTATATCCACAGCTTCTATCTTTAATTATAATAATTCACTATTGTATTTATGTTATTGTTATTATGTATATTTTTAATCAGTTTTTTTTTTTTGCATTTTTATTTTTAATTCCTTTTTTATTTTTATGTATTATTTTAATTTTGTTATTTCCTTTTTTGCATTTTTATTTTTAATTCCTTTTTTATTTTTATGTATTATTTTAATTTTTTTATTTCCTTTTTTGCATTTTTATTTTTAATTCCTTTTTTATTTTTATGTATTATTTTAATTTTTTTATTTCCTTTTTTGCATTTTTATTTTTAATTCCTTTTTTTATTATGTATTTTTTAATTTTTTATTTCCTAATTCTCCTTTTGTCCATTCCTCCTTATTTTTGTTTTAATATTTTAATTCCTTATTTCTTATCTCTTCTTTTCTTCTTCCTTCATTTGTTATTTTTGTTTTTTTTCCATTTTTCATCTCCTTTTCTTCCTTCTCCAATTTGCTATTTTTTTTTTATTTTTCATTTTTTATCTCCCTTTCTTTCTTCCTCCTTTTATTCTTATGTATTTTTTATTTATCTCTCCCTTTATTCCTTCCTTCCTTTTGTTATTTCTACATATTTTCTTTATTATTTCTTATCTCTTTTACTTCCTTTGTCATATATATGTATTTTCTCATTTTTAATTATCTCATTTTCTTCCTTCTTCCCTTTGCAATTCTTACCTATTTCTAAATCTATCATCTCTCCCTTTTTACTTATTATATTTTTTATTTCTTATCTCTGTATAGTTTATTCTTAATTATCTCATTTTCTTCCTTTTTTTCCTTTGTTATTTTTTTTTTATTTCTTGATTTATCATCTCTCCTTTTCCTTCTTTCCTTCCTTTATTATTTTATTGTATTTTTCAATATCTCTTTTCTTCCCTCCTTCGTTATTTATATGTATTTTTTCAATTTATTTTCTCTCCTTTTCTTCCTTTTTATTATTTTTATGTATTTTTCAATATTATCTCTTTTCTTCCTTCCTCCCTGCGTTATTCTCATTTATTTTTAATTCATTATCCTTCCTTTTCTTCCTTCCTCCTCCTCTGTTTTTAATGTCTCTTTAATTTCGTGATTTATTATCCCTTCTTTTCTTCCTTCCTCTCTTTGTTATTCTTATATAGTTCATAATTTTATATTCATTATCTCTTTTCTTCCTTCCTCCCTTTGTTATCCTCATATATTTCATAATTATCTATTTATTATCTCTCCTTTTCCTTCCTCTCTTTGTTATTCTTATATAGTTCATAATTTTATATTCATTATCTCTTTTTTTCCTTCCTCCCTTTGTTATCCTCATATATTTCATAATTATCTATTTATTATCTCTCCCTTCCTTCCTCCCTTTGTTATTCTTCTTTCATAATTATCTATTTATCATCTCTTTTCTTCCTTTCTCTCTATGTTATTTTTATTTTTATAATCTTTTCTATCTCCTTTTCTTCTTTCCTTTCTTTCTTATTCATATGTGTTTTTAATCACTCAATTTCTTTTCTCTTTTTCTTCCTCCATTTTTGTTTTTTATGTATTTTTAATTATTTGATTTATTATCTCATTTTCTTCCTTCCTCCCTTTATTATTATTATTATTATTATTATTATGTATCTATTAATTTATCATCCCTCTTTTTCTTCCTCCCTTTATTATTATTATTATTATCTCTCCTTTTCTTCCTTCCTTTAATATTATTTTCATTTATTTTTTGATTTATTATCTCTCTTTTTCTTCCTCTCTTTATTATTATTTTTAATTTCTTAATTTATTATCTCATTTTCTTCCTTCCTCCCTTTATTATTATTATTATGTAATTATCAATTTATCATCTCCTTTTCTTCCTCCCTTTATTATTATTATTATGTATCTCAATTTATCATCTCCTTTTCTTCTCCCTTTATTATTATTATTATGTATTTATCAATTTATTATCATCTACTTTTCTTCCTCCCTTTATTATTATCATTATTATGTATCAATTTATTATCTCTCCTTTTCTTCCTCCCTTTATTATTATTATTATGTATCTATCAATTTATTATCATCTCCTTTTCTTCCTCCCTTTATTATTATTATTATTATGTATCTATCAATTTATCATCTCCTTTTCTTCCTCCCTTTATTATTATTATTATTATTATTATTATTATTATTATTATGTATCTATCAATTTATTATCTCCTTTTCTTCCTCCCTTTATTATTATCATTATTATGTATCAATTTATCATCTCTCCTTTTCTTCTCCCTTTATTATTATTATTATGTATCTATCAATTTATTATCATCTCC
Source organism: Palaemon carinicauda (assembly GCF_036898095.1). Classification (NCBI taxonomy): domain Eukaryota; kingdom Metazoa; phylum Arthropoda; class Malacostraca; order Decapoda; family Palaemonidae; genus Palaemon; species Palaemon carinicauda. The sequence continues at coordinate 18,483 of NW_027171654.1, forward strand.
TTTTCTTCCTCCCTTTATCATTATTATATGTATCTATCAATTTATCATCTCCTTTTCTTCCTCCCTTCATTATTATTATTATGTATCTATCAATTTATCATCTCCTTTCCTTCCTCCCTATATATTTATATATTTCATAATCTCTTCCTTTTCCTTTCCTTTCTTCCCTCCTTTTCTTATTCCTACGTATTTTTAATCCTATTTCCTCCTTCCTCCGCAGGGGTACGAGGCTCCGACGTGGCCCTGCTCTTCGACAGTCAGGAGGTCATCGTGAACCCGGGGGAGAAACTAAACCTCGATTGCGGGGTCCAGGGAGAGTTCCGGTCTTGCGTCTGGGAGACCGCTGTCGCCACTTACCAGGTGAGAAAGGTTTATCATGTTTGTTGTTGGTAGTGGGTTGGGCAGGGCCACCAGCCACCCGTTGAAATGCTTCTACTAGAGAGTTATGGGGTCTTTTGACTGGTTAGACAGTATTACATTGGTAGTAGGTTGGTCAGGGCACCAGCCACCCGTTGAAGTGCTACGACTAGAGAGTTATGGGGGTCTTTGGACTGGCTAGACAGTACTACATTGGTAGTAGGTTGGTCAGGGCACCAGCCACCCGTTGAAGTGCTACGACTAGAGAGTTATGGGTCTTTTGACTGGCTAGACAGTAATACATTGGTAGTAGGTTGGTCAGGGCACCAGCCACCCGTTGAAATGCTACGACTAGAGAGTTATGGGGGTCTTTTGACTGCTAGACAGAACTACATTGGTAGTAGGTTGGTCAGGGCACCAGCCACCCGTTGAAGTGCTACGACTAGAGAGTTATGGGGTCTTTGGACTGAGTACTACATTGGTAGTAGGTTGGTCAGGCCACCAGCCACCCGTTGAAATGCTACGACTAGAGAGTTATGGGGGTCTTTTGACTGGCTAGGCAGTATTACATTGGTAGTATGTTGGTCAGGCCACCAGCCACCCGTTGAAGTGCTACGACTAGAGAGTTATGGGGTCTTTTGACTGGTTAGACAGTATTACATTGGTCGTAGGTTGGTCAGGGCACCAGCCACCCGTTGAAATGCTACGACTAGAGAGTTATGGGGTCTTTGGACTGAGTACTACATTGGTAGTAGGTTGGTCAGGGCACCAGCCACCCGTTGAAATGCTTCTACTAGAGAGTTATGGGGTCTTTTGACTGGTTAGACAGTATTACATTGGTAGTAGGTTGGTCAGGGCACCAGCCACCCGTTGAAATGCTACGACTAAAGAGTTATGGGGTCTTTTGACTGGCTAGACAGAACTACATTGGTAGTAGGTTGGTCAGGGCACCAGCCACCCGTTGAAATGCTACGACTAGAGAGTTATGGGGGTCTTTGGACTGAGTACTACATTGGTAGTAGGTTGGTCAGGGCACCAGCCACCCGTTGAAGTGCTACGACTAGAGAGTTATGGGGTCTTTTGACTGGCTAGACAGTATTACATTGGTAGTAGGTTGGTCAGGGCCACCAGCCACCCGTTGAAATGCTACGACTAGAGAGTTATGGGGTCTTTTGACTGGTTAGACAGTATTACATTGGTAGTAGGTTGGTCAGGGCACCAGCCACCCGTTGAAGTGCTACGACTAGAGAGTTATGGGGTCTTTGGACTGAGTACTACATTGGTAGTAGGTTGGTCAGGGCACCAGCCACCCTTTGAAATGCTATGACTAGAGAGTTATGGGGTCTTTGGACTGGCTAGACAGTACTACAGTGGTAGTAGGTTGGTCAGGGCACCAGCCACCCGTTGAAATGCTACCACTAGAGAGTTATGGGGTCTTTTGACTGGCTAGACAGTACTACATTGGATCATTCACTTTGGTTACGGCTCATTTTCCCTTTCCCACTGTCTTTGAGTAGAGATTTTCATTATTTCTCTTGTAGTTTCCTTATTTTCTTTCCTCACTGGGCTATTTTCCCTGCTGGAGTCCTCGGGCTTTTAGTATCCTGCTTTTCCAACTAGGGTTGTAGCTTAGCCAGTAATAATGATAATAATAAGACTAGCTAACCTACAACACTAGTTGGAAAAGCAGGATGCTATAAGCCCAAAGGCTCCAATGGTGAAAATAGTCCAGTGAGGAAATAAGGAAACAAAATAGCATACCTGAGTGTACCCTCAAGCAAGAGAACTCTAACCCAAGACAGTGGAAGACCATGGTACAGAGGCTATGGCACTACCCAAGACTAGAGAACAAGGGTTTGATTTGATAAAAGATTTATTTCAGTGTTACTGTTCTCAAGATATTCATTACTTCTCTTGTAGTTTGCTAATTTCCTTTCCTCACTGGGCTATTTTTTCCCTGTTGGAGCCCTTAGCCTTATCATCATCTCCTACGCATATTGACGCAAAGTTCCTCGGTTAGATTTCGCCAGTCGTCTCTATCTTGAGCTTTTAAATCAATACTTCTCCATTCATCATCTGCTACTTCGGGCTTCATAGTCCTCAGCCATGTGGGCCTGGGTCTTCCAACTCTTCTAATGCCTTGTGGAGCCCAGTTGAAAGTTTGGTGATCTAGTCTCTCTTGGGGAGTTTGGAGAGCACCCTGCTTTTCCTATTAGGGTTGTAGCTTGGATAGTAATAAGACTAGTGTCGTATAGTATTAGGTGGTAGAGTTTACCACGTGTAATATGTGTCCCTTGTGGTGAAACGTTAAAAGTATAACACGTTAGATATACCCCATGTGGTAAAATGTAACACGTGTCAAATATGCCCCGTGTGGTAAAATGTAACATGTAAAATATGCCCCACGCAGAAAAAGGTACCCTATGTTGAATATTTCCTATGTGGTAAAATGTAACGCGTGTCAAATATGTCCTCATGTGGTGAAATATAACACGTGTCAAATATGCTACATGTAAAATGTAACGCGTGTCAGATATGTCACCATGTGGTAACATATAACGTGTCAAATATGCCCCATTGGGTAAAATATAACGCGTGTCAAATATGCTACATGTGCTAAAATGTAACGCGTGTCCTATTTGGTAAAATGTAACACGTGTCAATATGTCCCATTTGGTAAAATATAATGCGTGTCAAATATGTCCCCATTTGATAAAATGTAACACGTGTCAAATATGCCTCATTTCGTAAAATATAACGCGTGTCAAATATGTCCAATGTGGTAAAATGTAACACGCGTCAAATATGCCCAACTTAGTAAAATATAACACGTGTCAAATATGCCTCATTTGGTTAAATGTAACGCGTGTCAAATATGCTCCATTTTGGTAAAATATAACTCGTGTCAAATATGTCTCATTTGGTAAAATGTAACACGTGTCAAATATGTCCCATTTGGTAAAATGTAACACGTGTCAAATATGCCCCATTTGGTAAAATATAACACGTGTCAAATATGTCCCATTTGGTAAAATATAACGCATGTCAAATATGCCCCATTTGGTAAAATATAACACGTGTCAAATATGTCCCATTTGGTAAAATATAACGCATGTCAAATATGCCCCATATGAAACATAGTATTCCATGTGAGACATTAAACCATTTGATATGATAGTATACTAGATTATTATTATTATTACTATCATCCAAGCTACAACTCTAGTTGGAAAAGCAAGATGCTATAAGCCCCAGGGGCTCCAACAGGGAAAAATAGCCCAGTGAGGAAAGGAGAATGGTATATTAAGTGATACAGCTCACCATTTCAGAAATTATAATTTTTGGATGATTAGAAACTAAAAAGAAAATGTTTGTAAAGATGAATAGTCATTGTTAGAGTTTATTAAAAGCTTGTGATAATAGTATATATATATATATATATATATTGTGAAAATGAATATATAATTTTCAAGATTTTTTTTTTGAAAATGTAAAGAAAAAAGGTTTTGTAAGATTTTATAATGTTTATTTGTAAAATCTTTATAATATAAACATTTATAAGAATTAAATGAATTATCATAAGAATTGGAAAAAATTATAGAAATATATTTTCGATTATATATTTCATGGTCTTACCAGTCTCAAAACATTTTTGTCCTTACTCATAGTTCAACATATATAATTAAATACCATTTTCTTTCGAAAGATTGGAAAAAACAACATTATCGGAAAGGAAATACTGTCATTTTAATATTATTTAATGGTACCAACATTGTGTGACTACCAGTATTTCATAAAAATATTGTTCGAAAAACAGTTTTTTTAACGACCCATTATTCATGCGATAAATTTTATATAAGTTATTTCAGTTCAATATGGAATCCCTTTGCAAAACTGTGGCCCATTTTTCATTGCTCTCTCTCTCTCTCTCTCTCTCTCTCTCTCTCTCTCCTTTCTTTTTTATAACTGTTTAATAAATTCTGTATTTCGTTTTTTTTAAATCTTTAAAAGATTAGTTTTATCTCTCTCTCTCTCTCTCTCTCTCTCTCTCTCCTCCTTTCTTTTTTATAACTGGTTAATAAATTCTGTATTTCATTTTTTTAAATCTTTAAAAGATCAGTTTTATCTCTCTCTCTCTTCTCTCTCTCTCTCTCTCTCTCTCTCTCTCTCTCTCTCCTTTCTTTTTTATAACTTTAATAAATTCTGTATTTCGCTTTTTTAAATCTTTAAAAGATTAGTTTTATCTCTCCTCTCTCTCTCTCTCTCTCTCTCTCTCTCTCTTTTACAGCGTTTAAGCATCAAATGCCCGTATCAAACCACAAAAATCCTTGTGTGGACCAGCAAACCTTAGACGTCTCTCAAGGTAGAAATTATAGCGTTTTTGTGGTTGGGTCCACTCGTATAGAAAATGGCTATTTAACTGAGGTGAAGTCATGTGGTTCTTTCTATTATTATTATTATTATTATTATTATTATTATTATTATTATTACTAGCTAAACTACAAACCCTACTTAGAAAAGCAAGTTCCTACAAGCCCAAGGGCTCCAACAGGCAAATATATAGCAGCGAGGAAAGGAAATGGCTATAAGCCCAAAGGCGTCCACCAGGCAAATATATCCCAGCGAGGAAAGGAAATAAGTTGCTATAAGCCCATAGGCTCCAACAAGGAAAATAGCCCAGTGAGGAAAGGAAATAAGTTGCTATAAGCCCAAAGGCTCCAACGGGGAAAATAGCCCAGTGAGGAAATAAGTTAACAGATAGAATTAGTGAGCCTGAGTGTACCCTCAAGCAAGAGAACTCTAACCCAAGACAGTGGAAGGCCATGGTACAGAGGCTATGGCACTACCCAAGATTAGAGAACAATTATCTCAGTGCTGTCAGGTGTATGAGGACAGGAGAATATGTAAAGAGTATCCCAGACTATTCGTTGTATGCGTAGGCAAAAGGGAAAATGGGCCGTAACCAGAGAGAGGGATCCAAGTGTAGTACTATCTGGCCAGTCGTTATCACTCCTCTGCAGGACAAAGGCCTCAGACATGTCATGCCTCTCTGGTCATTCTATGCCAGTCTATACCCACAAATTTTCTTAGTTCGTCAATCCATCGTCTTCTACTTCCTTCTCCCTGTTTCTTTTACAATCTCTTAGGGACTTAAAATCTCTAATATTCTTGATTCTTACAAAGCAGCTCTTTGTAAATCAAACCATTGTTCTCTAGTCTTGGGGAGTGCCATAGCCTCTGTACCATGGTCTTCCACTGTCTCTTGGGTTAGAGTTCTCTTGCTTGAGGCTACACTCAGGCATACTGTTGTATCCAGTTTCTCTTCCTCTTGTTTTGTTTAAGCTTTTATAGTTTATATAGGAAATATTCATTTTAATGTTACTCTTCTTAAAATATTTTATTTTTCCTTATTTCCTTTCCTCACTGGGCTATTTTCCCTGTTGGAGCCCCTGGGCTTATAGCATCCTGCTTTTCCAACTAGGGTTGTAGCTTAGATGATAATAATAGTAATAAATAAATAATAATAATAATAATAATGATAAATAAATAATAATATTCCATGAGTTTATATAATAAATAAAGAATTATTAGTTCATCATTAATCTAATTTATTTAGGAATATTTTTTTTAAAATTAATTTTGCTTTTTTATAAGTTTATTCGCCTGTAATTTATTTCACTTCGTTTTTCACTATTGAGAAATTATCATACGAATCATATAATAGTTGCCAAGTCGTTATTATTATTATTATTATTATTATTATTATTATTATTATTATTATTATTATTATTAATCTAAGACTAAAATAAGATACATTTAACCCTCCGTCGTTACTACTAATCAGAAACATCTTAATTCCATTAAATCAAGACGAAATTATTCATTATATTTAATCAATTTAATCAGTTTAATCAGTTTCTTACAAATAACGGTTTAAAACGTATTGCAGGCCAACCGTTTCAAATGCCTCATTTCCTCGAGGTGTGCGTGTGTGTGTGCGTGTGTGTGTGTGTGTATGTGCGTGTGACCTACATGTATCAACCGGGAACTTTTATAGTGTTTGATTCTTGAGGTGAATTTGGGGGGGGGGGGGGGGGGGCTTAACCCACTCTCCCCCCTCCCCCCTAGGTCATAAGATGATGTGGGAGTTCATTCTCTCTCTCTCTCTCTCTCTCTCTCTCTCTCGTGACCAAGTCGATAGCATGGTGGGTTCACAGCTTTTCCCTGGCTTGGGGAAAGTATGTTAATGCCCTATGGATAAAAGAGGTTTAGGTATATATATATATATATATATATATTGTCATGTAAATATATAATCCTATCATTTATGGACACCCATCCACGCACCGACCATACCCAACACTAGTAAGCGGCCATGTTGCTGCCTTTGAATTATTTGCCTTCGTTTGAAATATACCTCTCTCTCTCTCTCTCTCTCTCTCTCTCTCTCTCTCTTTTTGAAATACGCTTTGATCAGTCTGTGCCCTCAATCTAGACGTTAACAATTATACCTCCTATTCTTCCAGGTCGAGGATGTGTACTCTAACCTCTATCCCGTGTTGGAGAGGCCCGCATCCTCGGAGAACAACCAGTGCGGGCTCGTCATCAACTCGGTGGACATCGAGCACCACGGCATGTGGACCTGCAAGGTGTACGTCCGAGGCAACTCCCTGGTCGCGAAGAAGAAAGTGGTTGTTACCAGTAAGTTGAGGCTGATTGGAATATTACATCTATTATGAGAGGTCATGCTTTGGTTAAATAGATAGAACTCGACGAGCTGCGGAGAAGGAATGAAGCGGCAGGGTCGCGTGGGAGCACCGAAAGGTGATAGGATATGTAATGGCTCCTCACTTATCCTTCCCTTTAGAGGATTAGTCTAGGAAAGGTCTATTTGAGGCTGATTGGAATATTACGTCTATTATAAGTCATGCTTTAGTTAATTAGATAGAACTCAACGAGCTGCGGAGAAGGAATGAAGCGGCAGGGTCGCGTGGGAGCGCCGAAAGGTGATAGGATATGTAATGGCTCCTCACTTATCCTTCCCCTTAGAGGATTAAATTGGGAAAGGTCTATTTGAGGTGCAGATACCTATGGTTTAGGATACGATATCTTCGGATAGTCGTCCCGGGGTTTGGAACCCCGTGATACCCGACGGTAATTCTCTTATAATATCAATCGCAGAAATATTATACAGTAGAAAGTTACGGAGGGAACTCCCATCAGGACGACATGGCTATCTCACCCAAAAATAGATTTTTCCTACATCAAAATCCCTTTTTATATCATTCCTGTGTACCCTAAGTTTGTTTGAAGAAATTTTCTAACATGGGCAGACCATAGTTAAAGCAATGCCCCTTTTGTATGCATTTTAACCATCTTTAGTCTTTCATACCAAAAAGCTAATATTATGACCTCAGCTGATAGAAATAAGCTCATATTTCATATGTTTGATAAAAAACTAACCTCTCCACAACCAGTTCATATTTGTTTAGAAAAAACGTTCCCTTCATCTGAATTTATAGAAACAAATATTTTTTAACATCAGGAAGATTTTAACCTAAAATATTCATTTAGTTTAGTTAGGTATACAAAATGCCATGAAATTTCAGCGACATGTTTATATTTATATTAATATTTAAAAAGAATCATGAAGATTTTAACCCAAAATTTGTATTTTTGTTTAGCTGGGTTTACAAAATACCATGAAATTTCAAGTGCCAATTTATATTCCATTTTATCCCCCTCACAACTTGTCCGTTTATAGTCGACTGCATCCGTCCGTTTCCGTTTCAGTTAAGCCAACCACTCCGGTACTGGAAATAGAACAGAACGGAGGAATCCTGGAGGTCTCGAACTCAGAGGAAACGGAGGTGAAATGCTCCGTGGCCGGGGCCAGGCCGGCCGCGGACATCCGCTGGTATCTCGCCGACCAGGACATTACGGTCTTCGCCGCGGCAGACCAGACGCCAAATGGAGAAGAGGTGAGTGACTCAGTTGTTGTTTTTGTTGTTTTTTTTATTACTGGCCAAGCCATGACCCTAGTTTTAAAAAAGCATGGTGCTACGATTGCAAAGAAATATACAAAAGGCTACTTAACCGTTTTGCCCCCAATGGACGTACTGGTACATTTCACAAAACTCATCCCTTAACCCTTTTACCTCCAAAGGACGTACTGGTACGTTTCACAAAACTCATCTCTTAACCCTTTTACCCCCAAAGGACGTACTGGTACGTTTCACAAAACTCATCCCTTTACCCCCATGGACGTACCGGTACGTCCTTGCAAAAAACTGCTATTTACAATTTTTTTTGCATATTTTTTATAATTTTTTGAGAAACTTCAGGCATTTTCCAAGAGAATGAGACCAACCTGACCTCTCTATGATGAAAATTAAGTCTGTTAGAGCAATTTGAAAAAAAATATATTGCAAAATGTGCTTGAAAAAGAAAACTCCTGGGGGTTAAGGGTTGGAAAGTTCCAAATAGAATGGGGGTAAAAGAGTTAAAGGTTTAAAGGTCACTCATGAATGACAGAGACAAGGGACAGTACAATACCCTAGAGACTGACCATATATACATATGATCAGTGCCCAAGCTCTCTAGCCATCAAGCCAGGACCAGGGAAGACCAGGCACTGGCTGCTGATAACTCATCTTTAGCTCACAAGGATTTGAGGTTGCAGATACTACTAGAAATCATTAACCCTTTTACCCCCAGGCTATTTGGAACTTTCCAACCCTTAACCCCCAGGGTTTTTTTTTTTTTTTTCAAGTGCATTTTGCAGTATATTTTTTTTTGAATTGCTCTAACAGCCTTAATTTTCATCATAGAGAGGTCAGGTTGGTCTCATTCTCTTGGAAAATGCCTGAAGTTTCTCAAAAAATTATCAAAAATATGCAAAAAAAAATTTAAATAGCAGTTTTTTGCAAGAACGTACCGGTACGTCCATGGGGGTAAAGGGATGAGTTTTGTGAAACGTACCAGTACGTCCTTTTGGGGGTAAGAGGGTTAAGCATGAGTAGATCTTGAATGCCAGCCCAACAGATCGCTAGGTAGGGATGCTTCAAGCTGCCACAACCCATATTTGATGCTCATTTTGTGATTGTACAGTATTCCCTTCAAAGAGTTCCATAAAATTGTTGTAACTTACAATCTACAGCAAACTGTAGTTTTATTCAGTGTCATGGTATAGTCTGTGGTAAAAGACCTGGTACACTGTAAAAAATTTGCCATAAAAAAATGGTAAAAATCATGGAATAAATGTTGCCAGGCATTTACCGTTTTAAAAACAGATATATTGGCGTTAAAGACTGATATTACCGTCACCAACCTGTAAAAAAATAATAAAAAAGAAGGGTAATGTTACGGTCGTCTGTATTTTACTGAAATACGGCTGAGAACTATATTTTAATGGATATTTTCCAATTAAATTTACTGGTTTTTTAACAGTGTAGATTAATTTTTTGGTCTGTAAAGTCACAATTAACTACATAGTACCGCGTTCTACGTCGATAATCGGTTCCGAGAGACCCGATGGAAGGCGATTTTTGTCTCATAAAAAGTACAGTACTATAAAGTACAACATTTAATCATTATTTTATGTAGAAACCAATTTAGGATCGGGTAAAACGACTTAACAAGGATTTTATATTTGTATTTAATAGTGCGCTCAAGTCGGAACTGTCCTACATAAAGTGCGGTACTACTGTAGGGGTAGAGAGGGGGGATGTTGATGAAGGAGAGGTCTAATTGGTGAGGGCTCTATGGTCGTGGTTCAATCACGCCCCAGTTTTCTATACCGACACTCGATGAGTGAGCGAGCTAGGCTTATTCCTGGCAATCCATGCATCTCTTTTTCTGTGGTATATTCAGCAATAACTATGCCTTAGAAATGGTGCTAGAGGAGCATTTCACTGGGCGACACAGGTTCCTCGCCCAGAAATAGATTTGGGTAGTTTGTAGCACTACGGCCAAGCGTCCTAATTTGCTTATTATCGCTCTGACTGTTATCTTGTATAGAATAAAAACGTTTGGAAATGGTCTACGGATCTTATATATGTTGTGTAAGGCGCAGCCCCCCTGGGTAAGGATACGGCTTTTAGCATAGGTTAGGTGGGTTTTTTAAGTTAGCTTCTCCCGCCAAAATCGTGTTTAGAACGACGACCACAGTTCAGAATATTCCCGTTTTCTACGGGATATGGCCGTCACCCTACAAACGCTCCATAGATTTTTCCTTCGTCAAAATCCCTTATTTACTACAAGAAAAACAATCTTTTCTGTTCAAAATATTCTCTCTGTATTTATAATTTTACCCAGTAATTACAGTATAGTCCTATTAAAAGTTCCAAGTGTCTCCCCAGTAGAGTCAAATTAAATTATACCCAGTAATTACGGTATAGTCTTATTAACCGTTTTACCCCTCAGGCTATTTGGAAATTTCCAACCCTTAACCCCCAGGGGGTTATTTTTTTCCCAGCACATTTTGCAGTATATTTTTTTCAAATTGCTCTAACAGCCTTAATTTTTGTCATAGAGAGGTCAGGTTGGTCTCATTCTCTTGGAAAATGCCTGAATTTTCTCAATAAAATATCAAAAATATGAAAAAAAGATTTTTTATAGCATTTTTTTGCAAGGACGTGCCGGTACGTCCATGGGGGTAAAGGGATGGCTTTTGTGAAACGTACCAGTACGTCCTTTGGGGGTAAAAGGGTTAAAAGTTCCAAGTGTTCCCCACTAGGGTTAAATTATAAGCCATCTCGCATCATAATCACCTTCAAATTTACTGGAATATTGTAATAATCTTAATTGACACATTTCTCCCCTTTCCAGGACATGCACAAGACCGTGTCGACCCTGACCCGGACGTTCGAACCGTCCGAGAACGGACGTCGCCTCACCTGCACCGTCATGCACCAGACCTTGCCCGTGCCGGATAACACGTCGATTCCCATCAGCGTTATCTGTAAGGAATTTTGTCTGAATTATCCGTTTTCTTTTTAGTAAATTATAGAATTTAACGTCATTTATGCCGGCTAGAATTAGGAAAACCTGCCATCATTGGTTATTATTATTACTATTATTATTATTATTATTATTATTATTATTATTAGCTAAGCTACAACCCTAGTTGGGAAAGCAAAATGCTATAAGTCCAAGGGCTCCAACAGGGAAAAAGAGCCCAGTGAGGAAAGGAAGCTAGAATTAGAATAATCCTGCCATCATTGATTATTATTATTATTATTAGCTAAGCTACAACCCTAGTTGGGAAAGCAAAATGCTATAAGTCCAAGGGCTCCAACAGGGAAAAAGAGCCCAGTGATGAAAGGCAATAAGTAAATAGATAAATGATATGAGAAATAATTAACAATTAATAAAATATTTTAAAAACAGTAACAACATCGAAACAGATATTTCATATACAAACTCTAAATGGACTTACGTCAGCCTGTTCAACATGAAATACATTTGCTTCAAATTTAAACTCCTGAAGTTCTAACGATTCAGCCACCCTTTTAGGAAGATCATTCCACAATCTAGTCACTGCTGGAATAAGACCTCTTAGAATACTGTGTAGTATTGAGCTGTAAGCCTGTGTTAACCCCATAGCTATGATATGTAGAGATAAGACCTCCCCACAGAATTTCACTCGCTCCAGCTAAAATTAAAGTAGTCCTGTCGACATTGTTTGTGGCTGTTCATAATACTAGGCAGGCAGTTAATTCTAATAGCCAGGCCTTCTCCATCACGAGGCTCAATACTACGCAGTACTCTAGAAGTTTTATTCCAGCTGTGACCAAGTTGTGGAATGATCTTCCTAATCGGGTGGTTGAATCAGTAGAACTTCAAAAGTTCAAAGTTGTAGCAAATGCTTTTTTGTTGACCAGGCGGACTTGAGTCTTTTTATAGTTTATTTATGACATATTTGTTTTTGATGTTGTTAATAGTTTATAAATGACATGTCTGTTTTGACGTTGTTACTTATTTTAGAATGATTTATTGTTAATTTGTTCTCTTCATTTATTTATTTCCTTATTTCCTTTCCTCACTGGGCTATTTTTCCCTGTTGGAGCCCCTTGGCTTATAGCATCTTGCTTTTCCAACTAGGGTTGTAGCTTGGATAGTAATAATAACAATAATAATAATAACCCCATAGCTATATGTATAGGCAATAAATATCCCTTCAACAGTGTATTTCCATGTATGAACTAGCTCCTCATTGGACGAAGCAGTGTCTCGTATCAAATCTATACTAGAGGAGGTGGGATGTTGCGCACTAAATAGCTAATCGTCAATTTTATTAATTCTTTTCATTACGTACTTGATAAAACGGATTTTGAGCGAAGCGAAAAATCTATTTCTGGGCTCCGACCCATGTCGCCCAGTGAAATACTCCTAAAGCACTATTTCTAAGGTATAGTTATATACCTTAGAAATGGTACTTTAGGAGCATTTCACTGGGCGACACAGGTCGGACCCCAGAAATAGATTTTTCCTTCGTCAAAATCCCTTTTTTGGGTGAGATAGCCATGTCGTCCCGATGGAAGGTTCCTTTATGTAGCTTCCATCGGGACGACATGGCTTGAGCCCAAAAAGTAATTTAACAGCACTGGAAGTATTAATATTATTATTTCTATCGATATAATGATTAACCAGCTATAGTAGCTGCTGTTAGGTGCCCTGTAGTCTCTACTAAATTATATCTGCCCTCTAGCTAGACTGATTGTATCTCTGAGAAAGAAACTGCTCATAAAGATATAGTATTATTATTAAGAATTTTTTTGGTTTTCAGAATCTATAAGATATATTTTAGAGACAACATAAATTGAGGTATTATGAAGCGATTAGTTTTTAGAGACAAGAGAATATTTTTAATTTTTTTTTTCAATTCAGGAAATGCTAGTTTTCAAAACATTCTTTTCAAATTATGAAAGTATCAAGTATATTGCGTATTCTTCTACCTCTTTCAGTTCCCTTTTTCATTGCATACAGTAATATAGAGTTCTCTTGCTTGAGGGTACACTCGGGCACACTTTTCTATCTAGTTTCTCTTCCTCTTGTTTTGCCGAGGTTTTTATTGATTATAAAAGAAATATTTATTTTAATGTTGTTACTATTCTTAAAATATCTTATTTTTCCTTGTTTCCTTTCCTCACTGGGGTATTTTCCCTGTTAGGGCCCCTGGGCTTATAGCATCCTGCTTTTCCAACTAGTGTCGTAGCTTCGGAATTAATGATAATAATATTAATAATGTAGAGGTGAGAGAGAAACCAATGTACAAAAAGTCCTTAACTGAAAAAACTTAATTTTCGTTACATTTTGTCCTAGGGTTATGCGTTAGGTCGTCTTGCTTACTGCATTGAATTATAAAATATGTGTGTATTTCCGAATGTTCGTAAGTTAAGGACCTTTTTGTATTACGTCGCTAATAACTTAATTTCAAAACTGACCTTCCGTCCGCCTCTTCTTTACAGTCAAACCCATTGAAAAACCCCTCAGCACATACTACCAGATAGTCCCGGGCAGCGACTACGAAGTGAGGCTCAACTTCTCGGCCAACCCCCCTCCCACGAGGACCGAGTGGAGACACGGAGACAGCTTCCAAAACATGGCCGCCTCCATTCCAGCGTCCCACGATAGATACATCACCGAAGTCGAAGTAAGTTGCTGTCGCTTGAGGTATTAAGGGCTCCCTGGCACGCTTTTACGGCACCGTATTTTCTGGGGGAGGAGTCTGTGAATGTTTTATGTGTTTAAAGGTTATAAAGGGGACCTTTCCTCTCTACACTCCTCCCAGCCTGACGAGGGACTCAACCGAGTTCGGCTGGTACTGCTAGGATGCCACAGCCCACCCTCCACCGTTGTCCACCACAGATGAAGCTTCATAATGCTGAATCCCCTACTGCTGCTACCTCCGTGGTCATCCAAGGCGACCGGAGGAAGCAGCAGGGCCTTCCGGAACTGCGTCACAATCGCTCACCATTCATTCGTATTTCTAGCACGCTCTCTTGCCTCGCTCACATCTATCCTCCTATCACCCAGAGCTTCCTTCACTCCATCCATTCACCCAAACATTTGCCTTCCTCTTGTACTTCTTCCATCAACTCTTGCATTCATCCCCTTGGCTGTTTGCTAAAGAAGGTGACTCTGACCATATATACATATAATTAGCAACCAGGTCCCCTTTCCATGAAGCAAAGACCTGGAAAGTTCAGGCAATGGCTGCTGAAGACTCAGCAAGGAAAACCTTACACGCTTCCCCCATGCCCCAGCATCCCTCGCTCACGAGGATGGTGAGGTTGTAGACACTACTAGAAACTATTTAGCTTAAGTTGGTCTCAGACACCTGTCCAATAGATTGTCAGGCAGGGTCGTCTCCAATACATATCAGTGCCATACTTCTGGATGATCAGGTACTGATGATGGTGGCTCTTACAGTAAGTCTTTTAAAAGAAATTCTTTTAACTTTTTTTTTATAGTGAAGCCGATGAGGACTTTCAATACCTGGATAAACTCAGGTGGGATGGGAGTTAGGATATCTTGCAGTCATTGTCTGTCTTCTTCTTCTTTTTCTTTGTCTGCATCTTTTCCTACTTCTATGTGGGGTCGATGTTTCTGGCCAGTTTTCTCCACCTACCTCTGTCCCACGCTTCATCACCGGTTAATCCCTTTGATCGAAGGTCATCCTTGATACAGTCCATCCACCTTCGCTTTGGTCCCCCTCTCCTTCTCGTTCCCTGTACCTCCATTTCCATCACTCTCCTCCCAATATACTATTCATCTCTTCTTTATCTACCTTACTTGCCATCGCTTCAGCCAGACACTCCCTATGAGCGATGGAGAAATAATAAAGTTTCTTCCACAATCAACTGATGCTTGGCAGGATACTCCGGTGCATTGTCTAGAAACAAGAGATCTTGTACAGTATATTTACGAGTCTCATCCGATTAATTATGGATAACCTACTTATAGAAATG
The DNA here is from genome assembly GCF_036898095.1 of Palaemon carinicauda. Taxonomy (NCBI): domain Eukaryota; kingdom Metazoa; phylum Arthropoda; class Malacostraca; order Decapoda; family Palaemonidae; genus Palaemon; species Palaemon carinicauda. The sequence goes on from NW_027171654.1 coordinate 33,815, forward strand.
GCCTTTGCAAAGCCTCCTCTCTATTGCTTGCAAGACACACTGTGAGAGGTGTCCTTGGAAGTCGTTTTACACTGTGAGAGGTGTCCTTTTCTGCCAAGGACATGACGCAATCGTCACTGTATGATGCTGACCTATTAATAGAAATAACTAAACATTGCTTCTAGATCTAATAAGTTTCCTTACTTCGGTCCTGTTAATGTGAATAAATTTTCTTACCTTTTTTAAAGTTAACACAGTATTCATCTTTCTCCCTCAGTTTGTTCTTTTGGGGGTAAAAGGGTTAAGTAGTTTTTAATGAAATAAAAAAGGAAAAGGTTCACTTAAGTAGTTTTAGCAAAATAAAAAAGGACAAAGTTCTTATCTAATCACGCAAAATATTGAGTATCTTTTATTCTTTTATGAAATACACATAAAATCTTACAATTTATAACATATATATCATCGTATATTTACATGAATAATTTTTTATTTTACATAATATACTGTATTTATAATTGCAATTTTCACTATTCATCCAAATACGCTTTTAAATAGAAAATATATCTAATTGTGAATACTTTTTTAATAGATGTTTGAATTCCCATTTTATTTACATTAAACGTATTTATCATTCCACTCTTAATATATTTAAGTCCTCATTCCCTGTGGCCGCGGGGGCATAAAAACAATTAGAATAGCGCCAACGTATCCCTGCGTGTCGTAAGAGGCGACTAAAAGGGACGGGACGAGGGGCTGGGAACCCCCTCTCCTGTATTTACAATCCTGTGAGACATCATTAAAGAGATGGAGCTGGGGGGAGAGTGACTGCTCCCCGCACTTTTGTTTCTTTTGTTTGATGTCGGCTACCCCCCAAAACTGGGGGAAATGCCTTGGTATATGTATATGTGTATTTATTATTCTACTCTTAATATATTTAAGTCCTCTCTAAATGCGTGTCACTCTCGTAACAGGAACTAGGCGACGGGCACTACACGGCCAAGCTGCGCATCCCGGGCTTCACGGACGAGGACGCGAACCAGCGGTACGTCCTGTTGGTCGAGAACAGAATAGGTGAAACACAGTACCAAGTGAAACTGTCTATGGACGAAGCCCCTCTAGGTAAGTCTCGGAGCTGGTTCGGACGAGAGCGATTTGTTTGACCATAGATTCTAAAAGTACCTATTTTAAGTATGAATTCTTTAAGGAGAATTAGTAAATTAGTAAAGTACGATAAATATGAATAATATAATTAGCTTTATATTGATCTCTAAACTCCTTATATAAAATTGTTAATGGAAAAAATTCCCAGCGGACAAACTGATACAGGGGTCTGGTATAAATCCTGTTCGTGACTAGTGACGTCTAGGTTCGAGAGTTTGTTGTGTGTGTTTTTCGTCTCTTATAAATCTTGCATCTTGATAACTTCCGACTGCATGTTTTGGGATGTGTGTGCCATAACATTTTATATTGTAGAAAGTAACAAATAATTGCTTATGGGACTGGTGTTCATAATAGACTTGTTATTTTTACGTTAAAGCTTTTCGTCGTTATTTTTTATATACCCAGTTTTAACTATGATGCCAAGACGATTGTTCTTATTTATTTAATAACTGCATGCGCGTATCTTTGTTGATAATGAGACAGACTTAGAAAACCCGAGGTGTTTGTACGAGATGTTTCTTGTGTGCAAATAACCATACCTTAGATTTTCGCCGATCAACGCGCCTTACTTGGTCCGTTGAAACGGCAAGGGCTTGAAAGTTTATATTTGTTACCGAAAGATCTTTGACTTAGAAAGGAAGAACCTCATTGGACCAAGAGTAGTTTTACTTTTAACCCTTTTACCCCCAAAGGACGTACTGGTACGTTTCACAAAACACATCCCTTTACCCCCATGGACGTACCGGTACGTCTCTGCAAAAAAATGCTATTTACAATTTTTTTTTATTTTTTTTTTGATAATTTTTTTGAGAAAATTCAGGCATTTTCCAAGAGAATGAGACCAACCTGACCTCTCTATGACAAAAATTAAGGCTGTTAGAGCAATTTGAAAAATATATACTGCAAAATGTGCTTGAATAAAAAATAACCCCCTGGGGGTTAAGGGTTGGAAATTTCCAAATAGCCTGGGGGTAAAAGGGTTAAAGTTATTTGTCCTATGAATAATTCCGTTATTAATAAATGCACAGTCAAAATGTTACTTTTCAAACGTAATTGTATGGAAGTAAAGTATTGTCATTGTTATTATTATTATTATCAGCTAAGCTACAACCCTAGTTGGAAAAGCAAGATGCCATAAGCCCAAGGGCACCAACAGAGAAAAAAAAGCCCAGTGAGGAAAGGAAACCAGGAAAAATTAAATATTTTAAGAACAGTAACATTAAAATGAATATATTGGAATGAAAGCTGTATTATTCGAAATATGTTTCTTTGCGTTAATTTAGGCTACAGCCGAATATCCTAAATTATTGTTATTATTATTGTTTAGCTAAGCTACAACCCTAGTTGGAAAAGCAAGATGCCATAAGCCCAAGGGCTCCAACAGGGAAAGATAGCGCAGCGAAGAAAGGAAATAAGGAAATAAACGTTATGAGAAATGAGAACCCCATGATACCTGGCGGTAATTCTCCTGTAATATCACTCGCAGAAATATACAGTAGGAAGCTGCCGGAAGGAACTTCCATCGGAACGACGTGGCTATCTCACCCAGAAATAGATTTTTCCTACATCAAAATCCGTTTTAAAAAACAGTATCAACATCAAAAGTAGGTTTTCTCCTACATCAAAATCCGTTTTAAAAACAGTAACAACATCAAAAATAGATTTTCTCCTACATCAAAATCTGTTTTAAAAAACAGTAACAACATCAAAAATAGATTTTCTCCTACATCAAAATCCGTTTTAAAAAACAGTAACAACATCAAAAATAGATTTTCTCCTACATCAAAATCTGTTTTAAAAAACAGTAACAACATCAAAAATAGATTTTCTCCTACATCAAAATCCGTTTTAAAAAACAGTAACAACATCAAAAATAGATTTTCTCCTACATCAAAATCTGTTTTAAAAACAGTAACAACATCAAAAATAGGTTTTCTCCTACATCAAAATTTGTTTTAAAAACAGTAACAACATCAAAAATAGGTTTTCTCCTACATCAAAATCCGTTTTAAAAACAGTAACAACGTCAAAACAGATATTTCGTATAATAAGATGGTATTTAAGAATTCCCCTGTGAATGGGTATGGTTATTTCATATCAATGTTATTGACTTATAAACCCTTTTACCCCCAAAGGACGTACTGGTACGTTCCACAAAAGCCATCCCTTTACCCCCATGGACGTACCGGTACGTCCTTGCAAAAAAATGCTATTGAAATTTTTTTTGCATATTTTTGATAATTGTTTTGAGAAAATTCAGGCATTTTCCAAGAGAATGAGACCAACCTGACTTCTCTATGGCAAAAATTAAGGCTGTTAGAGCAATTTAAAAAAAATATACTGCAAAATGTGCTTGAAAAAAAATAACCCTTGGGGGTTAAGAGTTGGAAATTTCCAAACAGCCTGGGGGTAAAAGGGTTAAAACAAACCTGTTGTTAATCCCATATCTATTTTTTGTGTGCTTCGATGATCTGTCGTTATTTTTAAGTGTAATCAGAGCTACTAACTTTTAAAACTCACATGCTTCTTAACAGCACTTGCACCGTAAGTAGAAATTTTTTTTGTGTCGTATTTCTACGTGACTGTATGTGCTAAAAGGTTTCCATTTTAGGCTTATTTGATGTATATCCCTTCTAAATTTAGCTTCCTGGCACAGGGGCGCAAAGGTAGACAATGTATATTGTATTTAAGATTAATTCTAGGCTACTGTTATACGTAAGGAATAGATTTGATTAACTTTTAGTTAATAAAAATTCTTCCGTTAGTGGTCCTATTCTACAATCGTCATTTTTTTTCAGTTGACTAGATATAAGTTTTGAAATACAATAGTTTTAATCATAATGTATAATCCACTCTTTAAGATTATTGTTTTTCTATGGATGTTAGATGGGGTTTAAGGTCATATTTGCTTTTCCCAACTTAAAAGATGACATGGAAGGGTATCTCCTTGTGGGATTCACAGAGGAGGCTGTACGTCTTAGTAATGGGTCAGATTGGTAGGAAAAAGTATGTCCTTTTTGGCTTTGTGTATAGTTACAATATGTTCACATAATTAGCCTATTTTATCTTTGCTTGACGTACAAACTAGGACCATCCTCTTGTTAGGGAGGTATTTAGCCTAAGAGAAACCTAGCAGGTATAGGAACCAGCATGGACAACCTACCCATGATTTAAGATCCCCCCCTAATGTCCCGTGTGTATTTTTTTTATTTTTCTGAGAAGCCCTGCCGAGCATTCGTCTATTTGTGGTGTAACTTGAGTGTGTCTTGTCTCTTCCTTATAGATGGTGACTCAGAAAATCGTGAACATGACAATCTCCCACCCACAGAATTTTCTCTGTCCGAAGGTATTGTTTTCGGTGACGAAACGCAGTCAAGTAAGTCGGGGTGCTAACGTCCCTCTCTCTCTCTCTCTCATCAGCAGAGCCACAGTCGCCTCCATCTCTCTTTAACAGTCTCGTCTCTGTATTCTCTCTCTCTCTCGGACACTTGCTATGTAAAACTAACAGTGTTGACGATTACCGGTTGCTCTCTCCAGCTACTAACATCTGCAAAAATTCTCGACCTGCCACTTCAGACTATGGATGGATTCATCATACTTCCCCCTCCCTTATTTTGTACCTTTTCTAAAGTTTTAGTCTGTTCTGCTACACAGTACGGCATTAGACCTCGGGTTGGGCTTTTAGAATCAAGTTTTAAATGACTGTTAACTGTAGCTTCTTTCAATGGTGTCATATCGTAAAAGATCTTAGCATTTTCCTGAACTAACAATCTAGACCTGGCAAAAAAATAAAACAATATAGAAGTGCCCATAGACTGAAGGGGACCTCGGGTTTATTTTACCCCCCCAGAGATTACGGTGGATCTAGATTAAGACTTGTGAGTGGAAACTATAAATTGACATTCTGTTTGCATGGACAGGGGAAAACAACATCCGTAGGAATACTTCGTAGTTCTCTCGAGGTGAATCTCTCTCAGCGAGGAGTCTCTCTGTCTGTCTGGCCATTTATGGAAGCAAATACAAGCCTTTGAAGCATGATTAGAAAAAAAAATATAGCATGATTATTCTCATAACCAATTTTCTCTCTTTCTCTTTTGGCATGCCTGTTTACGTTTACACCTGCAGTAAGTTTTGATAGTTTTCGGTTTTGTGTCTTCCCTTGTGTAGTGTAATGTTGTAGCCACAGTACTAATACTAATACTATTTACGCTTTTGAGGATCAACCGCCCAAGTTAGCACCGACTTACTATTTTACGACTGAGCATATCTATGTTGAATATCTTAGTAGCCCTCCACTCTGATCTGTGGATGCAGTAGACTTCACGTGATTAAAAAAAAAATACCTGTAGAGATGTAGCTCCATTAGGTTGTTTGACATTGCTTCTGAAAATGTTCCTCGGCCTTCGCCCCGCGCTGGTTAATAAGCTCGAAACGTTTCTCTCCCTCGCCCCAGATGCCCTGAGCGGCGGAGCCGTTGCCGGAATCATCATCGTCATACTAATAGTCGTGGTGGCTGTGGTGGCCGCGGGATACGCAAGATATCGTCAGATGTTCTGTTTCGGTGAGTACAGTTTTGGTTTCCTCTAGGGTGTTCGTGATACCAAGTTGCATATTCCATTTGCACCGACTCACAGCGGCGTCCTTTTAGCTCGGAAAAGTTTCCTGCTATCCGATTGGTTAGAATGATCCTGTCCGACCAATCAGCGATCAGGAGACTTTTCCGAGCTAAAAGGGCACCCCTGCGAGTCGGTGCAAATTTGCCTCACTAAAAAGAATTGACTATAGTTATAAAGTTTTAAATTACCAAATTGAATATAGTATTTTACTTATGAATTTCTAAATTATTTATTACATGAAACCTTTTAAACTTCTGAGAATTAATTATGAATATTGCATTGGACTGAAACAACGTCTTGGATAGTGTTTTAATTGTTTTGATAAATGGTATTTGTAACTAACAGGATGATCATGAATGCAATGAGAAGTCTTAAGAAATGCAGTAAAATAAACGTCTGGATAATGCATGATCTTAACTAAGAAATGTGTCACTTGCCTGCCGTGTAATGCAGTGTAATGATTATAAACTTTAACAATTTTATATTTCCTCCTTCAAACAACGTACACTTTGATTTTAAACGGGACAACTGTATACACATTTAGTGAAAAATAATATGATGAGCTTTCTACTTCGGAGGTTAGAGTGTCCCCCTCTGGGAAGTGTAAATCGAAATCACCTCTCGTTCGGCTAATTCAGCGTGTGGCGTACCCACGGATAAGACGTTTGCAAGTTCGGTCTTGCATTCTGTGGTCGGCTGTGGAAAACAAACGGCCATTGATACTGTACCCAAGAAGGCTGTGGAAAAACGGCCTTTGATACTGTACCTAAGAAGGCTGTGGAAAACAAACGGCCATTGAAGGATTGCAAATGAAGTAGATGTTGGCCCACTGATATGTTAGATCCCTACCAAAGTTAGAGCTAATAAGACCATCTGTTCACCATATCTAAAATCTCTCATCTTTGATAAATGATAAGAGATAAAAACAGGTCAGACCTGATAATGGAGTGTGGCTCTCTTTAGGCGAAAGAGAACGGCATGTGTCGCTTATTTGGCCTGCAAATAGTTCTTTCAATATACTTCATAACCCAATCCAAATATACGGAATATTCAGGTCAATGCGTACAATTGAATATGTATATTTTGAATGTGCAAACTTCAATCAAAGATGAATTTGAGACGATTTTATCCACGAAATGTTGCTAGAATCTGGTTCTTTCCCACTGTTGGTTGCGTGATGCTCCTTCTCCAATGCCTTTAAAGGCTTATCCTCTTCCACCAAACCTCTTCTCTCCATATCATCCTTCACCTTATCTCGCCGTCTATTTCTCTGCCTCCCTCTACATCTTCCTTCCTAACGTGTTCATCCTAAGCCCTCCTCTCTCCCTCCACGCATCTTCATTATTATTATTATTACTATCCAAGCTACAACCCTAGTTGGAAAAGCAAGATGCTATAATCCCAGGGGCCCCAATAGGGAAAAATAGCCCAGTTAGGAAAGGAAATGAGGAAATAAATAAATGAAGAGAACAAATTAACAATAAATCATTCTAAAAAAAGGCAACAACGTCAAAACAGATATGTCATATATAAACTATAAAAAGACTCATGTCCACCTGGTCAACAAAAAAGCATTTGCTTCAACTTTGAACTTTTGAAGTTCTACTGATTCAACTACCCGATTAGGAAGATCATTCCACAACTTGGTAACAGCTGGAATAAAACTTCTAGAGTACTGCGTAGTATTGAGCCTCATGATGCAGAAGGCCTGGCTATTAGAATTAACTGCCTGCCTAGTATTACGAACAGGATAGAATTGTCCAGGGAGATCTGAATGTAAAGGATGGTCAGTTATGAAAAATCTTATGCAACATGCATAATGAACTAATTGATCTATCAGATTACCAAATCCTTAAGAACTATTGAATACAGTTCAGGAGTTTCATTCGATTCAAGTTTTGAGTTAACTGATATCTGATTGTGAATATATCTATCAAAATTCTCAAATTTCAGACACGAAGGTTATTTCACGAACAGAAATTCATTATTGAATCCTCCCTTGTCCTACCAGAGGGACGGAGGATTTTGTAAGACTCACGATTCAAGATTTGATATCTAGAACCCTTTTCAGAAGATGTCTTTCATTACAGCTCCCACTATTCCCTCTACATACAGATCATCTTGAAATGGCTATCACTATTCCCTCTACATACAGATCATGTTGAAATGGCTACCACTATTCCCTCTACATACAGATCATGTTGAAACAGCTCCCACTATTCCCTCTACATACAGATCATGTTGAAACGTCTACCACTATTCCCTCTACATACAGATCATGTTGAAATGGCTACCACTATTCCCTCTACATACAGATCATGTTGAAACAGCTACCACTATTCCCTCTACATACAGATCATGTTGAAATGGCTACCACTATTCCCTCTACATACAGATCATGTTGAAACAGCTACCACTATCCCCTCTACATACAGATCATGTTGAAACAGCTTTGTCTGTTTGGGAAAGGTGTCATCAATGTAGGGACAAGAGCACTTAAAGCTCTCGTGGCACTCACGCTTTATATCCGTTCCCGCTTCCTTGCTTCGATCTTCCTGGCCTTCCCCTAAACATTTACTTCATATTGCAACTTAAAAGAAGAGCGGAGTGTTGACACGTGTAAAGGAGAAGGAACCCCAAATTGAAGAGGCATCACTGATCCTGAGATTTTACGATGGGAGTGGATCTTTTCATATCCGGCCTCCCCCTTTCATTTCTTCTTCTTCTTCTTCTTCTTCGTCTGCATCTTTTCCCACTTCTATGTGGGGTCGATGTTTCTGGCCAGCATTCTCCATCTACCTCTGTCCCACACTTCATCACCGGTTAATCCCTTTGATCGAAGGTCATCCTTGATACAGTCCATCCACCTTCGCTTCGGTCTCCCTCTCCTTCTCGTTCCCTGTACCTCCATTTCCATCACTCTCCTCCCAATATACTGTTCATCTCTTCTCATGACATGACCATACCACCTCAGTCTACTTTCTTGGATCTTATCTGATAGTTCTCTAACTCCTGTGGTACCCCTAAACATTCTCATCTCTGCCACATCCGCTGTCTCCTCTCCCTTTTGCTTCGGAGTAGATATTCTGTCTCCATGCGGAAAAGCCATTTATTTGGTAAGAGAAAGATCTGTCCGAAAGGAGACTATATAAAAAGGATACGGTGTATCAATTTAAACGGGGCGAAACAGACACTGAATGAGACCAGCGACATTGGAGTCTCACATCGTCTGAGAAAAAACGATCATTTACTTTTTGCTAAATGTGTATGCAGTACAAAACCTTTACTTCAATCCAAAACATAAAATATTCGTGATACAAGCATTCAAATTTGGTTGAAAAATCATCCAAAAATATGTGTGCTTTTACACATTTTGAAACTGACCCTTTTTATCAATTATGAAAGTAGTTAAATTCTAAAAAATTGAGGCAAAATATATACATAAATTCATTTTCACTTATTTGTAAGGAATATACAAACACAAATTGGCACTTTGATACACAGAAGCCATTTTTTATTTTTTTGCACATTTTCAATTCTGCCGATAAAAGGGGTTGCCGGAATACTGAGTCTAAACTATTATTTCTGTTTTTGCATACGATAATAGTTTGATTATAATGTATTCATCTATTTAGTCTTTATAAGTAAACGTAGAGTTGATGAACAGTTATTTTAATTATTTTATTAATGATTATCATCTTAATACAGATTTAAACTGAATAATTTGTTAAAAACCCTTTCACCCCCAATGGACGTACCGGTACGTCCTTGCGAAACACTGTTATTTACACGTTTTTGCATATTTTTGATAACTTTATGAGAAACTTCAGGCATTTTCCAAAAGAATGAGACCAACCTGACCTCTCTTTGACAAAAATTAAGGCTGTTAGAGCAATTAAAAAAAAAAAAGATATACCAAAATGTGCTTGAAAGTTCAACATACCTTGTTAAATCAAAAGAATTAAACACTGCATAAAATTTTGTCTAAATAAATTTTTGTAAGTACTACCAAAACAACGTTTACTACTCCAATATATCAATATTTTATTTCTTCTTCAGTCCAAGATAATATTCATGTCGATAGTATGTCGTAGAATTAGTTGTTAGATGTTTATTATATTATCCAGCCCCCCACACCTTACCTCATTGCATGTCAGGTTAGATAAGAACACTTCGAGTATGGTAATGGGTTACTATTTCAACTATTTGTATGTGATTTTGTCTTATTTATGTTAAGTGGTACGGGATTCAGTCTGTAGAGGGTGGTATATCTTGGCACTGTAGTAGAGATCGTTGGTAAACTATTCACTGTCTGATGTCTCCCATTAGCTGTCCCTCTCCCGTGCTTCTAACCTCTTGCCGAGCATCGTAGGCTTGTGCGGAAATGTTACTCTACACCTCAAAATCCTTCTGCTTGCTTTCCTCTTACGGTAGTTTTAATGTTTATATAGTTTCCCATCGTCATAGCCACGAGAACTGTAATTAGCAAAAGCTATACTTTATATAATACGTTTATGCCGTTGTTAAATTTATATTCAATTGATGAGTGCGAAAAGGTTACGACATGCTTTCCTCTTACTGTAGTTTTAATGTTTATATAGTTTTCCATCGTCGTAGCCACGAGAACTGTAATTAGCAAAAGCTATACTTTATATAATACGTTTATGCCGTTGTTAAATTTATATTCAATTGATGAGTGCGAAAAGGTTACGACAATTGTCGGTCGTAAAGTAAAAGATCTTTAAAAAAGAATTTGCTATTTTTCTGGGATATTTAAAAAACTAGTTTAACATTTCTTCGTGTGGGGATAGGATCCCTACATAATTTTCCGAATATTCCTCAAGATTAGCTCCAGTTAGTGGCAGCCCCCCAATTTTTTTTATTTGTAATTCTGTGATTGTTATCTCTTCGTAACGTGGATTTTAAAAAGACAAGTTTTATTGTAGAATTTGTTGCTTGTGGATAAAGTTATAAAGTTAAACGTAACCTTCTTAAATAGCTTGGTGTTTAAGTTTATTTATAAATTTTTTTGTTGTATAAACTTAAAGGTACCTGAATTGTTTGGAGTAGACAGTAAAGTAATCTACTTTTTTCTTATGAAAATAGCTTCCATGATTTCAGAACTTTTTTCCTCAACAGGATACAATGATAAGGATAGTTTTTCTACAGTTTTCCCTACATAATTAAATTGGTGCTCGTATACTGAGGATTATAAACATCACAACGTTTAGCGAAATTTTTTTTTTTAAGTTGCAACACGAAATTTATTTTCCTTTTTTTTATGGAAAGTCCACTTTTGCATGCATTGAAATTTCTCTTATTCCCACAGCTTTTGCTTTGATGTCTCCTGTTTTATTTTTTTATTTTCCCCGTGTCTTATTTAAGTACGTTTGTATACTTACTATTTACCATTTCGTATTGTTTAACACTTGTGTATGTGGTTTGGTTGTCCAGAGATTTTTTCTTATTTTTCGAAGGTAGCAATTTCACCGTCCAGTGGACCAGTTTTTTCCAAGAAATTTATTTTGGGATCATAAGACAGAATCAGAATTAATTACTCAGTAACGTCCCGCGGACTTTATTTCCAAAAGAGAGAGAAAAACAAGCCAAGCCACTTGCATAATGTGCATGTCTAGTTCAATACTAACCATGGTCATGATTATTAAAAAAAAAAATTAAGAAATATAGTAGATACATCATGAGACTTATTGACATGAAGGTGGGGGTCCTCCTCTCACCCACTGTGTTATATGGCTCCTAAAAAGCGTTGGAAATTTGGCTTTACATATTTTGTCTTGGTCAAGAATTTTGGGTTTGAAGAAAAGGCAAGTGTTTTGGCTGGCAAGTCTTAAGCTTCAATTTATTATTATTATTTTTCCCCCCTTTCATCCAAACCCTGTCACTATTTTTTCCTCTAGAGTTTAAGTGCTATCTAAGATTGTCGCCCCGGAAAACGGCGATGAACCGCGTTCCGTACGAAGGACGAATTAGTTTCTAATTCGTCCTTCTGGGGGACGTCGGTCTAAACCCTGTCACTATATTTTTCTCTAGAGTTTAAGTGCTATCTAAGATTGTCGCCCAGGAAAACGGCGATGAACCGCGTTCCGTACGAAGGACGAATTAGTTTCTAATTCGTCCTTCTGGGGGACGTCGGTCTCTCTCCGGAAGGGGTCTTTCGGGTGCAGGGATTATAAACATGTTTTGGTCCACTGTAAATGATTTTAGTTTTTCTTTAGTACTATTATTGGACTTACTGCTTATTTCGCAACTTGTATATTGTTTTATTGTATCTATTTTCCATTTGTATATGAGTGTATTTGTGTGTGTTAGTTTTGAATTACAAAAAAAAATAGCTTTGAGTGAAATTTATGCCCGGGAAGATTTTCATTTTGGTCGTACGAAATTTTGCTTCTGGTCTTTTTTCGATTTGCTGTTGGTTTGATGTCTTTTATTATATAAATTTAATGTTTTTGTTATACCAATATATGAAAAATTTTAAATACTAAATAATTACTATTGGGGAAATTTTATAATTTCACTGTTAAAAAATGCTTCCTGAAATTATGAATTTCCAAGAGGTTAGAATCTTTGAACCAATTGCTAGAGAGAGAGAGAGAGAGAGAGAGAGAGAGAGAGAGAGAGAGAGAGAGAGAGAGAGAGAGACACCCACGTTCAAGTGAGCATTCCCAGAGTAAAAAAAGCCTTAAACTACTATAAGATTTATGTATGAGAGACAAACGTAATGAATAATTTTTGCGCATATGGCTGGATATGAGATACCGTGTGAAGGAATATAATGTTTGGTTAACGAGAGATAGAAATGATGTGATGAATATTGGAAAATACATTGATATGAGAATGTGGGATCATGGATAAGACGTGAACGAGGAGGAAGTAGTTTAGTGTCTCTCCCTGTCTTTCCCTAGTCGTATTTCTGTTTATTCCTGCTTTATTTTATTGAGTTTATTTTGTATTCAATTTCCATATCCACCCACAACCACATATTGTATAAATTCTACCTTTTTTTTTTCGTACCTTTCAATATACTGTGATTAAAACCTTTAACAAATATCAAAGACGTTATTTGTTTACCAAAAGCACCATATTTTAGTCTCTCTTTTAGCACACAGGTCCCTCTTTATTTTACTTTCTTTGAAGGCATTTGCGACTGTGTCCATCGGCGATCAAAATCTTTAACGTATTTTAGAAATCACATAAAAATTTGTCTTGAGATGTAAGTCAGTGTTTTAAGAGCTCTTTTCAAACATGGCTTTAATATAACATCGAAAATAGTCCAAAGAGTTTTAGCTTTAGATTGTAATAAAGTGTCCTTAAGCTTCTTCAAAATTATATAAATGAATATTCAATTATCAAAGAATTATTTCAGCAACTCTATAGAAATGAATTACTTGCACTAATCATTAATAGGGGAAGTATTATCTATGTCTATGGTTTTATCTGTGAAAATAATTTTGGATTTTTCGTTATAAATTAGCAGTATGCCATGTCCATGTTTTTAAAGTACAATGCTCCGAAGTATTGAGGAATAATGTAATTTTTATGTAGATGAAATATAGCGCGTAGAATGCAATAGGACACCGGAAAACAACGGTACCCAAATTTAGATACGAGCAGGCAAATGGCCCCCTCAAAGAAAGTAAATGAGAAACTCCCCCCCTATGCATTACCCAATTACCCAACAACACTTGCCTAAACTAACCCTTGGCTCGGTCTGTCGCAGCCTCCCGAGCCGAGAGCAAAGCCCACATCCAAGACCCGGAGCGCAACGAAACCGACAATGGCACAGCAAACGATGCTGTCAAGAACTCCACCGACCATGTCAATGGAAAGACCGAAACCACGACGACGACGTTGGCCAACGGAAACGGGAACCTAGAACAGACTCACGTCGAAGAGATGAACAATGAAAAAAAGAACACTGACGTGTGAGAGCGGGGATTGCCATTGCCGACTCTCCCCCTCCCCTGCGACCCCTGTTTTTCTTACATGATAACCTTGTATTGACGTTTCCAGTTCACAGGTCCATATATATATATATAGGGTTGAGGACTGTCGGAAGAGTAGGGAATACACATGCTCCGGATCATCATCGTAGATAATACGTGTTTTGTACGAGTGAGTGCGTGTATGCGTGTAAATATATATATATGTATGCATGTACGTATGTATGTATTTTTATCAGAATATTGTTCAGTTATCCATCACATTTAAGTGCTTTTTTTTTTCCAGTAATGCAATCCCACCTTAACTATCCGCTGTAGAGATCCAATCGGCATCGTTCAAGTTCGGGCTTAATTTTTCTGTGGTTTCAACTCAGGGGATTTAGCCTTATTGATGAGAAAAAAAGATTTTAGACAGACTCAAATCTCTACAGGGGTTAGTTATTGTGCCTTACGAATTGTGTACTGCATTGGGAGCATGTGTAAATCCACCGAGTTGGCCCACAAGTCAGCGTTTCCCAAAAAAAGAAATGGTTGTTCAACGCGCTGACTTGTGTCGTTCAACACCAAAACTGTTTAGCTTTCTCATGACATTGTCACTGTTGTTTGCCAGTCTTCGTTACGCTGAATAGGTGTGTCACAGACAGCTCTATACAGGTTCTGTGACGCGGGCCGCGCTTAGCGACTGTGTCGCAGGCCTCGCTCAGCGACTATGTCGCAGGCCTCGCTCAGCTCAACCAAAATGATGTACAGTCTTACTAATTAAAAAAAAAAAAGATGTGCGCGGAACGAACGTTCCCGTAAGAGATAATTTTTTTAAAACGAGAAGAGAGAGAGTACGCATGTTCGCCCCGGGACGGCCGGGACGGCGGGGGTTAATCTGGGCATTACTAGACCGGTCCGGGCTTTGTGCCTCTCCCACCATTTTACCCGGACCGCGTTGCCTCCCCCCTTCTGTCCCGCTCCCGGGGCTCTGTCTGTCTGTCTGTCTGATTGATTGCATCATTATTCCACGAAGGGGCGTTTTAAGTCCCTCGTCATGCTGATATACACGGAATGGATGGATCACACATTTTTTTTTTAGGTCATAAAATTAAAGGCTTCTCAATCAGTCAGTTTTTATTGTAAATAATATTTAATTTGTATTTTACATGGAAAAAATGACTGATATTTACATATATAAATAGTTTTTTTGGGGGGGGTAATTTTTTAGCATTTTTGGGGGGTATATGATTGAGGTTTGGAAATATTTTATAAAATGAACCTAGAGATCTTTCATATAGAGAATAAACAAAAAACAATGATTTGCTTCTCCTGTAATTTAATATCCAGTTAAACATGTCCATATCTGGATGTTACATATTTAAATATATATACAGTATATATATAATTTAAGCACAACTTGAATGTCTTTTATTATTCAAATGATATCCATGTCAGATCATTGTAACAATAACTTGAGTGTCATTGTCGTGGTAAATCAATGCCCAAATCATATTAATGTTTTAAGTGTTTTACCCAAGTAATTTTAAGTAGATCTATGATAAGAATTTTAATAAATGTTAAAAAGAGACGTGACGTTTTTCCTTTCAATACCTCTCATGATGTATCTACTGTTAATATGTGTGTGTGTGTGTCGTCCATCTCAATTCGACGATAAAGTAGTGCATGCTATTTTTTGTGTTCTCGATTTTTTTTTAGATTATCTACTTCACATATTTTTGGTTTGTGTTTTTTGAGTGTTTTCGTAATGTATTCTATCGCTGGGATGGCTCGATAGAAGCAGAATGTATAGACTAAAACCAAAAATTTGAAAGTGAAAACTGTCTTACTCATTGTGAATACCCTTTCGTACTACGATCAGCTCCGGCGGCTGCAGCCGATCCCGAGGAGGGCAAGGATATCAAGGAAGAGCAGTGAGTAATTATGTTATTTTTCTAAGTTTTAAGCTGGAAATTCCCTTTTTTCATATTTTATATCAAATAAAATCTTTGCTGTTCGTATGAACTTGGAACGAAACAACTATAGTTCGGTTATCTTTGTGCGGGACGTGCTTGTATTGCCGTTTTTGAAAGAAATTGATAGTTCTTAGGAAGAGCAGTGAGTAATCATGTTATTTTTCTAACTTTTAAGCTGGAAATTCCTTTTTTTCATATTTTATATCAAATAAAATCTTTGCCGTTCGTATAAACTTGGAACGAAACAACTATAGTTCGTTTATCTTTGTACGAGACGTGCTTGTATTGCCGTTCTTCTTGAAAGAAATTGGGTGCTATTATAGTATGCTATCTACCGCCGATTTTGCTATCTACCACCCCATTCTGACTATAGTATGATACCTACCATCAGTCCCTAAGGGTACGGTCTACTTGCTAATCCGCCTCTAATAAGGACCACTACTGACTTGATAACCTAACCTAACCTAACCCAACTTAACGTAACCTACAAACTCCTTATAATTATGTACCATGTTGTCCTTCCAATAAATATTATTAAACTATCATTAAAGTCGAATGAGGATAACATACTTGTGGAAAGTAATCTGTTTGATAATCCTCATCAAACAGGAGGATTAACATTGACGGCAGATAACATACTATAGTAGAAATACAACGGTAGATAGCATACTATAATAGCACCAGAAATTGTTAGTTCTTATTTTATAAAGTCACCAAGTACATTTTATATTAGTTATAGTGTAGTCCTCAGGTTTCTGTTCGTATAAACTTGGAACGAAACAACTATAGTTCGGTTATCTTTGTACGAGACGTACTTGTATTGCCGTTTTTGAAAGAAATTGATAGGTCTTATTTAATGAAGTCACAAAGTACATTTTATATTATAGTTATAGTATACTGTAGTCCTCAGGTTACAAGGGAAACTTATTCCTAAGCCATGTTTATAATTAGTTCGTATGTAAGTCAGAACGCACTAAAGTACTGTACGTAAGGTCCGAAGTCACTCGCCTGTGCCAATGTGACAGTGAAGTCATAATCATGGACATAAAAACATACATTAACATTGAAAACATACCTGACTAATAAACCACTTGTAGGATAAGATTAGAAAATAAAAAAAAAATGGAGTTCTAACTTAAAAACACAATTCCTTTAAGGGAGCTGCATTATATTCATGAAACAACGTAAGTCGAATATGTCGTAACTGGGGGAAATAACCCTTTTACCCCCAAAGGACGTACTGGTACGTTTCACAAAACTCACCCCTTTACCCCCATGGACGTACCGGTACGTCCTTGTAAAAGACTGCTATTTAAATTTTTTTGCATATTTTTGATAATTTTTTGAGAAACTTCAGGCATTTTCCAAGAGAATGAGACCAACCTGACCTCTCTATGACGAAAATTAAGGCTGTTAGAGCAATTTAAAAAAGATATACTGCAAAATGTGCTTGAAAAAAAATAACCCCTGGGGGTTAAGGGTTGGAAATTTCCAAATAGCCTGGGGGTAAATTAATGCACAAGGTATATGTGTATTGCCAAACCTGTTAACAATGCAAAAAAAAAAATTCATTTTTATAAAGGTACACGTTCTATAGAGTATAACACCTTATGACTGAAGATAGTTTTAGCTCAATCGCACGGCTACGCTGAATTCCAGACCAAACAAGGAATATGGCGATAATTAATCCATTTATTAATCTAATAGATAAAATATAGATTAATTGATTGAAAACTGATGGTTATTAACATATGGTTATTATTAACAAGGAGAATGAGAGTTTGTTATAATAGGGTCTCACATTACGTACAGTTGCTTATCCCAAGTGAAAGTACAGGGTCTATTGCTACTGAAACATGAAGGTTACTTTTGCTCTATAGTTACAGTATGTCATATCCATAGACTTAGTACAGCACTGTAATATGATCGTACATTACAGTTGCGTTACATAAACGCTATTTGAAGAGAGAAAATATGCAAATAATTGTACAGGGTCCTGGTGGCCAATGGGGTAACGCCCCTCACTGGTGAACGCCAGACTGGGGTTAGAGTCCCACCCAAACTCGTTAGTTTCTTTGGTCGCTGCAACCTCAACTTGTGAGCTAAGAATAGAGGGTTTAGGGGAGCCTATAGGTCTATCTGCTGAGTCATTAGCAGCCATTGCCTGGCCCTCCTTGGTCCCAGCTTGGGTGGAGAGGGGGCCTTGGACGCTGATCATATATGGTCAGTCTCTAGGGCATTGTCCTGCTTGATAGGGCAATGTCCCTGTCCCTTTCCTCTGCCATTCATGAGCGGTCTTTAAACCAATTGGAATTAAGGAAGACAATCTTCACTGAAAGAGGACAATGCCCTAGACACTGACCATATATTATATGATCAGCGCCCAAGCCTCCTCTCCACCCAAGCTAGGACCAGGGAGGGCCAGGCAGTGGCTGCTGATGACTCAGCAGATAGACCTGTTTATCTTGCTTGAGGGTACGCTAAGACACACTTCTATTTTTCCATGTTTCCTATCCTCACTGGGCTGTTTTTTTCCCTATTGGAGTCCATATGGAGCTTATAGCATCTTGCTTTTTTAACTAGGGTCGTAGCTTAGCTAATAATAATAATGTGATTATGAAATTAGTGAAATAGGCCTAACAATAGCTGACTGGACTAAAGTGTTTGGGTAATTTCACATACACTATGTGAAACACTAGAATTCACATTAAATAATGTTGGCCCATTTACAGTGTGCCTTCTGAAGCAAACTATATGCAGTATCCTCTTAATTATAAATAATTCCATTTGGATAGGCTTATGAGAGTAATAGCTTATCCAATAGGCCTAAGAATTGAGAAATTAATCTGCATATTCTAGAAATGTAACAAATTTATCAATAGTTGTGAAAAAATTATATTTTTATTATAAATTTAATCAGAATTTTAGTTATAGTGTCAAATATACAAAATTGGTATCAACAAATAGAAATGAAAACATTGATATGAATATTTTTCAAAGTTAGTGAAGGATAATATTAATTATAAATTGTTACAAAGGGAAATACTTATCAATATTTAAAATTCTCTCTCTCTCTCTCTCTCTCTCTCTCTCTCTCTCTCTCTCTCTCTCTCTCTCTCTCTCTCTCTCTCTCTATATATATATATATATATATATATATATATATATATATATATATATATATATATATATAAATATATATATATATAAATATATATATATATATATATATATATATATATATATATATATATATATATATATATATATATATATATATAAGATTAGAAATTAATATATTATCACCAAAGTCTTTTGGATGAGAATTTACAATTTTTTATAAGAATATCAATTGACAACTTGAATTCTGTTCAGCATTATTGGAACCACAAATGACATTTTGTCAGTTGTCACTGTTTATATTCAATCCTTGGTGTCTTGGAAGTTACTTAGTGTTATTTACGGAGTTTTGGAATAACTACATAGGATTTTTGGTAATTATATATTTATCTATGGAATTTTCCTATTAATTCTTTTATGTAGGATGTTGAATAGGACTTGATTTAAATGGCAGCATAGAGAAAAAGGAGAATGAGTTTATTAAGATTATTCTCAAACATGGCGCCATTCACAATTAGTCTGGTATTGTTTTTAAGCCTCTATAAGTGAGTTATGATATCCCAGGATGCCTTTTGAAGAGCATTTTACAATAAGTCTAGATTTTGTTTGGATCTGATCTTTATTATATCACCATCTGCAACATTAAAACATGCTAAGGCTAATAGCTTGGCCTGGTAGTTTGTAGAAGGGCAGGTACATCCCCCAACTATTGCTAGTAGAGGTAAGGGGAGATGGCCTAGCCTCCCTTGTAAGGTTAGGCATTAGTTGGGGATAGGGAACCTTTGTATATCAGCGGCCAATTCCTCACGCGTTGATTAAAAATGGACATCAACTAACCTAAACTTTCCCCCCTAACGTAACCTACAAGCCGTGTCCTTACCTACATACCTATTGGGGAGCCTAACACCCCCCTGCAATCCCCCTTACGATGGCATATTCTAACTTAGCCATAATAATACATACAGGTGGCTGCTATCATACATACACCCCAATTTCCCTTTGAGCCTTGGTGAAATTTGAACACCAACTAACCTAAGCTCCTCCCCCTAACCTAACCTACATGCTGTGTCCTTACCTACTTACCTAACGGTGGCTAACGCCCTTACACTGCCGTATTCTCAGTCAGCCGTCGTCATACTTACAGGTGACCGCTATCATACATACACCCCTTTCCCATTTTCTAAGAGCGAGTCAACCTGTATCTACCGATCTACAAACTCCCCTGGAGAGATTTATTTAAGAGTTTTCGAAATTCTACGTTGTCATGAATAATTGGAGGTGGATGGTGGGGGGGGGGGGTTAAAGCCAGTAAAAAATGTTTGTCGGGGAGTGTTGTGTTAGGTTTTATATCTTAAGCTGGTATTTTGCTCTGCAAATATTTACCTTTGCACCTTTTTTTTTTAAAATATGGTTTTCCATACTTATTTGGAATTTTTCTGATACCAATTTGTTCCAGAGATTAATAGTTTTGGAATGAGGGCATATTTTCCTGAAATTTAAAGTCTGATAGATTCCAGTAAAAGCAGTTATGAAAGGCATCCAAAATACAGGTAAAAACATTTGGAAAACTATATTTCACCCAGGAAATATTGAAACATGTTTTCGATGGCAACTGTTTTCACTATTATGCCAGAATTCAGGGGGATATGCTCTTAACTTAAGGTGCCTCTACCTAACCTAGCTTAAATTGCCAAGTCCTTACTACATACTGTAGGTGTGGTAACTCCTCCCACCCCATATGTTATTGATGAAAAATAGCCTATGTACGGTACTTATATCTGAAGTTGTAGTCTTATGGTTTAAAGGCCGCTCATGAATGGCAAGGGCAAGTGACGGTGACATTGCCCTATCAAGTAGGACAATGCCCTAGAGACTGACCATATATACGTATGATCAGCGCCCGAGCCCCCTCTCCACCCAAGCTAGGACCAAGGAGGGCCAGTTAATGGCTGCTGATGACTCGGCAGATAGACCTATAGACTCCCCCCCCCATCCTTAGCTCACAAGAATGGCGAGGTTACAGCGACCTAAGAAAACTAACGAGTTTGAGTTGGACTCGAACCCTAGTCTGGCATTCACCAGTCAAGGATGTTACTACATCGGCCACCATATCCCTAATCGTCCGTTTCACCAACATTAGACTTAGAACTCATGATCTTACCAACTGGTTATCCTGTGTTTTATCCATATCGGGCCGTGAGTATTTGAGCAAACCACCCAGTTATGAGATTTCCTAACCTTTCCTATAAAAAATCAGGGATGATCCTAGTGGGAAAAGTTTCCGGGGAAACGCCAAAATCAAGTTATTTAACCAATGGTAATGGTTAGAAATGCATAATGAATACTAGATAACCAGTTGGAAAAGATATGGTTCATGCAAGTTGCGTGAAATTAAAAGTATCGCAATTTACTTGTATGTGGTCTTTGATCTGCTGTGACTTTGAAACTAGCAACAATATCATTATTATTACTAGCCATGCTACAACCCTAGTTGAGAAAGCAGTAGGTTGTAAGCCTAAGGGCTCTAACGGGGAAAATAGCCCAGTGAGGAAACGAGAGGGATCCAATGGCATACTGCCTGCCCTGTCAAAGGACTCAATAACACTCTAGGGGTAGTATTTCCTTGGGTGGCTGGTTTCTTGGCTAACCTATTACCTAAGTCATTTAATGGTTGACGAATGTTTTGAATATAATCAATTACCAAAGTAGACATCCTCTTGTTACGGCAGTCGTGCTAGAACTTAAAGCAGAGGGCCTGGGAAAATGGCTTTTGTAAAACAACATCCAGGAACATGTGCATAAATACTTGGAAGCTCTTAACCCTTTTACCCCCAAAGGACGTACTGGTACGTTTCACAAAACTCATCCCTTTACCCCCATGGACGTACCGGTACGTCCTAGCAAAAAAATGCTATAAAATTTTTTTCTTCATATTTTTGATAATTTTGTGAGAAAATTCAGGCATTTTCCAAGAGAATGAGACCAACCTGACAAAAATTAAGCCTGTTAGAGCAATTTAAAAAAAGTATACTGCAAAATGTGCTGGGGAAAAAAATAACCCCCTGGGGGTTAAGGGTTGGAAATTTCCAAATAGCCCGGGGGTAAAAGGGTTAACTGGTTCAAAAAGCCAGCTAATGATTCTGTCATACCAAAAACAGTTAAAATATTAACTTCTCTAATTGTCCTGCATTGTATTATACACCAGGAAGCATTGTGTGCAAGGACAATAAACTTCACCATGTAACCAACGTTCTAGTGAAAGCAGTCAACTTTATTAGGTCAAAAGGTCTGAATCATCACCAGTTTAAAGAGTTACTGGCTGATTCTGAAGCACAATAATTTGATGTGATGTATTTTTGCGAGGTAATCGTCCAGAAGGACGAGGTGGCGGCGATCGGCGAGCACATGGAGTGCTGGCCTCTGAACGATCGTCACCCCTAACATTAAGTGGCTAAGTAAAGCAAGAATGCTGAAAAAAGCATATGAACTTGTGAATCAAATTGTGCTCTTCTTAGAAATGAAAGTTAACTCTATCCCTGAAATGAAAGATAATGAATTTATGTGTGACAGCATTTTTTGGTGGATAAACAGATCCATCTTAGTCCTCTTGAATGTTATGCTTCTAGGGAAAGATCAACTCGTTAATTACTTGTTCGCCCAGATCAAAGGGTTTCAGTCTAAGTTACGGTTGTGGGATTCGGAAATCAAAGCAGCCCACATATTAAACAACCATTTAAGCGATGAACAGTGTCTGGATTGTGACAGGTTAGCCGCTCTACAAGAAGAATTTCAAAGAGGTTCCATGATTTAGAAAACACTCGTTAGCAATTGAACTGTTTTCTTCACCATTCCATGTGGATGTGGAAACTATTCCAGAGATAATGATATTATTACTTGCTAAGGTACAAGTGGAAAAGTAGGATGCCATAAGCCCAAGGGCTCCAACAGGAAAAGATAGCCCCCTGAGGAAAGGAAAAAGGTGATAGATAAACTACAAGAGAAGTAATGAACAATTAAAATAGATTATTTTAAGAACAGTAACAACATGAAAATAAGTCTCTCATTTATAAACTATAAAAACTAAAAAAAAAGGAGGAAGAGAAATAAGAAGAAAAAAGAGGAAGAGAAATAAGAATAGTGTGCTCGAGTGTACCCTCAAGCAAGAGAACTCTAACCCAAGACAGTGGGAGACCATGGTACAGAGGCTATGGCACTACCCAGTGGAAATAAATGAACAGTAAATTATCACCAATATATAACAAACACAAAATATCCCAAACTGTCTGGTCATGCAAGGAAGATGATGGCAGTGTTTGGTAGCGCGTATGTATGTGAGCAGCTCTTTTAAAAAACGAGCCTAGTTAAGAATGGATTTCGGTCCTCGCTAACTGATATTGACCAGTTGGTTCAACAAGTGGTGAGTCAGCCATCCCATTAGGTTAGGTTTTCGTTTTGTTAGACAAGGGTTTAAAGGTTTAAAGGCCGCTCATGAATGGCAGAGGCAAGGGATAGTGACAATGCCCTAGAGACTGATCATATATACATATGATCAGTGCCCAAGCCCCCTCTCCCACCTGAGAACCAGGGAGGGCCAGGCAATGGCTGCTGATGACTCGGGAGATAGACTTATAGGCTCCCCCAAACTCCCCATCCTTAGTTCACAAGGATGGCGAGGTTGCAGCAGCCAAAGAAACTAACAAGTTTGAGTGGGACTCTAACCCCACTCTAGCGTTCACCAATCGGGGACGTTACCACGTCGGCCACCACAATCCTAGGTTAGGATATTTCCATCAATTCAAGTACGCAGCTATCTTCACATGCGTATTATAGCCCAATCTAATAATAATTACGTCCTAAGAAATGTTCATGTAAAATTCTGATGGGTAGCCGAGTGGGAAAAAAGTATTATCTTTAGGATGGGATTGTTAAGAATCTTAGTTCTTGAGATAATTCACTTGACATAGTTCAAAGGAGGATTATTATTTTGTATTAAGAGACGACTGGCAAAATCTAACCGAGGCCCTTTGCGTCAATAGGCGTAGGAGGAGATGGTGATATAATACATTCACATGACCTGTGAAGCCTTTTGTTACTACAGAATGTTTTTCATTAGTTTAAAATACATAACTAATTTTGTAGTTGATTTTTTAGTGAGGCCCCTATGTGCGGCCCTTCATAACATGAGATTCTTCACTGGTGGCCCTTATTTTGAAAAGGCTGCACACCCCTGGTGTAGGGTAAAAAACTTTGATCTGCGTATTTAAAAACAATAGATTGATGAATAGTGTTTTTGTAATACAGAAAGGAGCAGAAAAGAAAGACCTAGAAAAGGAAGGGCCTTTATATCCTTTTATAAGGTGTGTGCTTTCAGTCAAGCTGGAAATGGCTGTTGAAATTTGTAATGAGGGGATTATAAATAGGTGGCAGGTGATGGCTAAGCCCTGCCCACCCAACAGGCCACTGAGCTCCCACTTTGTCCTCAGACGTTGGACATGCTTCATGACATCCTCATCTGGCTGTTCGAATCTTTTTTTCTTTTAGATAATTGTGTGGGCGGATCGTCATGTTCAAGAGATATGAAAGAGGAAGAAATGAATACACAGTTGTTCACAGTACCTAAATGTTATGGTTTTCTGTGCAAACCTATCAGTATCCACATTCTTGATCCTGTTGGATAGCCTTTCTGTTTGGTGTTTATTCCGTCGCTAGTGTGGCCTTATGACGACCGCAACATAAACCTGGGAAAGTTGGTGTTCCGTAGACATCGCTGTACTCCGTCGGTTTGTCATAAGAAAGAGGACCTCTTCGTTCCTGGTGACCTGAAAGATACCGTACATACTACCCTCAAATCAAATCCTTCGGTCTTACAGGTGATTTCTCCTCTCCATTTTCAGGAGATTGGTGTACCAGTTCAAAGCCCTATGCGTAGGATTGTCCACCGCTCCGCAAGTGTTTGTGTGTTCAAACTAGTCTATAGTTGAGCACACACTAACAGCATTCCTTTACTGAGGTATCTCAACAATTTGTGCATTCAACCTTTCTACAAGAGAATGTCTTCAATATAGAGTCTGACTTCTTTCCTTGTGTCATGATATGCTTATCGTGGTATAATCAAGCAGAGTTCTATCATATTCTTAACCCTTTCATCCCCAAAGGACGTACTGGTACGTTTCACAAAAGCCATCCCTTTACCCCCATGGACGTACCAGTACTGTACGTCCTTGCAAAAAAATGCTATAAAAATTATTTTTTTCATATTTTTAATAATTTTTTGAGAAAATTCAGGCATTTTCCAAGAGAATGAGACCAACCTGACCTCTCTATGACAAAAATTAAGGCTGTTAGAGCAATTTGAAAAAAGATATACTGCAAAATGTACTTGAAAAAAAAATACCCCCCTGAGGGTTAAGGGTTGGAAATTTCCAAATAGCCTGGGGGTAAAAGGGTTAAGCAGAGGATGGAACATCTAGGAATACCGATGCAATGAGAGCAGCGAGCCTCTTGTCTTCGGACGATCGTAGCAACAGGGAGCGCAGCTGTTCTTGCACAAACAGCCATCTGAATCAAGAGTGAGAATGCTTTCAGAGACTTTTATTTTGCCGACGGAGAGTCTAGTTCATCATGGTTGGTTTCCCCCTCGATTACTCCAGTATTTCCTGAATATTTGGTAGTCAGCAACCAGTATATCCCCCTAGAACAGGAATACTGGATGGTCTACCCTGGTAGCTGAGTGACTCTTTGAGTGACTAATCTCATTTTGGGAACTTAGGATCTTCAGGGATTCTGCTTCACAGGCATAACTGAGGAGGGAGGGTGTGTCCAGCCGAGTAACTAATCCATCAGGGGTTTATGGTCCGTGGAATAAAAGCACCTGAACGCACCTACTTTTCAACCTGCCGTAAACACTTGCAATGTTGCTAACATTGTAAGCTTTCCAAAAGTTTGTCAGAGCACTGGTAGAGTTGATGAATGACAACACTGAGTCCCAATACTTGGGCTTCTAAGCAGGACATGCTGAATGGCATATGGATCAGCTATTATCTATCTTTCTTTGTTGAAGGAGCTCCTTAATCTCCTCATCGAAGGATACTGCTCATTCCTCAAACCAAGTTTTTAACTAGGACTTACGTTTGACCCTGCAAGAATCTCCAATACTCGTTTGGAGTGTGGGACAGTCTTTCCCTCCTAGGGAATCCAAGCTGCATGGAATGCATTTTGAATCCTTGGGTCTCTCAAATGGACCTGTTCAAGCCCTTAAGATGAGCAGCAGATAGAGCTTCAGCCCACGAGACACTCCTCTAGCATTGGCGAAGTGAGTGGGAGAATGGCGTAGCTTTTTCCTGTGTCATGAGTCTTTCAGAAGGATAAGATTATGTCTCCTTCACTTCCATCATTTCTTCTCTAGAAGATTTGACTGGTAGGCTCTGGAGGACTTTCCTTTATGTCCTGGGTGTGTAATATAGCAGGGATTATGGTTTTTACCTACCTGTCCTAGAAGGACACTAAAACTCTTCCTACAGCAATGGAAGAACAGTTAGGACACTAAAACTATTCTTACAGCAATGGAAGGACAAACAGAGGTGCTTTTCCTGCAAGTAAGAAGCAAAAGGACCATCCAGGATTTGAGTACACAAAGTCAGACATATCTGAGGAAGTACCCCTCAATGACTCGTATCGTGAAGACAGGAATCGCATATCGACAGACAACCATTTCTGCCCGCTACCTACGGGAGTACAGTATACCAACAGGTCAGTGAATACCTTTATCCCTGGCCTAGGGGTACTTGCTCAAAAGATCGTGTAGGGGACATAGCTCCTCCACGGAACAAGAAATATCTTGTCTTAAACTGTGTATTTTAATTCGCTGAATTACTTTTGCACCCACCACAATATGTGGGTAAGCTGCATGGTCAAGAAACTTTTATTAACAAGACGAGTATTGTTCAGAAGTCTCTCCCCCTTCGCATCTGAGGGGGAGGATGGGCAAAGGCATACAAGCCCTTTCTCATCAGTTAACATATCTTCATCTTCCATGAGGCTATAGTGGGTTCATTCTTTGCTGTCTACCGGCCCCTTTTAGTGACCTTCAACATCTTCATGCCCAGGTCATTAGGAGGTTGGCAGGAGTCGATCACATTTCTGCTGGACCAAAGTGCTTTGACTTATCCCGGGAAAGTGAACCGTGCCATTTTAGTTATAGGGATTTCATCTCACTGTAGGATAAGTATCCTACTACAGGAAGAGATTTTGTAATTATGTCGGAACAAATCACAAATTATGAAAGTAATTTTTTTTTTTGTAAGTTACACTTCCTGCCCAACTGTCTAGCAAGTAGGAACTCAGTGTGGTTTATCCACCACCAATTAGTTATGAATAATAAGTCCTATACAATTTCTATGCAAGCTTACTCTATATTAAAAGGCTTGACTTCGTATCATCATTATCGTCTCCTCCTATGCCTATTGACGCAAAGAGCCTCCGTTAGATTTCGCCAGTCGTCTCTATCTTGAGCTTTTAATTCAATACTTCTCCATTCATCATCTCCTACTTCATGCTTCATAGTCCTCAGCTATGTATCCCTGGGTCTTTGTATAGTTAAGAAAAATAAAAATTACTTTGAAAATTTTAGATTTTTCAATTTAATTGTCTGTGACGAATGTATTCATTTCTCAGCCGACTTCTCAATTTAAGCAATTTCAGTGTTAGTAAACAAGAAGAAGATGATGATAGGCACATCTATGAAGTTCTGGATATATAAAGAAACCAGAAAGTAAGATTGTTTGAACTGTCTATTGTTTATATATAGGAATCTTGGTCATAAGTTCAAGCACAGGGTCATGGGAAGCCATTTAGAGCTCATGTGCAATGGGGGTGGTGAACCCAGCAGACCCAGTATGAAGTGAAAGTTTAGAGGTTATACAGCATGATGGAAGAAAGGAAAAAGGGATTATGAACAGATGTATGGTTGAAAGCTAAAAAGACTTTCAAGGAATGGCAACAATGTACATCAGAGGCAATAATGTAACTACTGTACTCTTTGTAGAGGCAACATCGCTACAGTGTTGCTAAGAATATAACCACTCTTTGTAAAGGCAACATCTACTACAATGTTGCTGTAGGCCAAAGAAAATGTGCTTGCCTTGATTGCAACTTTATTGTGAAATAGTCATAACTTTTCTCATCGTTTTTTTTAATGTTTCTTGAAACTTGACTCGTGGTCAAGATCATAAGAAAATGAAGGGAAATCATGGTTCGTACTTTAAGTTCAAATATATATAATTAGGATAAGAAGTTCTGTGTTAGCCTTGAATCTATAAAAAGGACATGGAGTGAGGAAGAATTAGATTCTTGCCTCGGTAGCCACTTTGAATGCAAGGGATGTAGACCCGACACATGGATTAATAGATAATCAAGTTGTTCGGAAAAGGTTAAAGTTGAAAGTGCTTTTCTTATCCATAAATTTGTTACACAAAATATATTTAATCTTTTTTTTTTAATTGTTTATAAATCTCAAGTAGTAATAACCATTGGTGTTAAGAAAAATTTCAATTTTTACTTTTTGAGTTTGTGATAATTATATAGTTCTGAAAAGAAGTTTCTAGACTCTATTCTTACAGTTAGGTTATAGACATGTTATGTATCTCTTTGGGTGGGGTGGACCACGTTTATATACTGTAGAAATTGCCAGAAGGAACTTCCATCAGGACGGCATGGCTATCTCACCCAAAAATAGATTTTTCCCTACTTCAAAATCCCTTTTTTTGGGTGGGGTGGACCTCGCTTGCGATAAGCTTCACATAATGTCCCTTTTAACTTTGAGTATGGGGTAGGTGGGGGACGGGACAGCATTGATGAGTGTAGTGGTTTAGCAAGGTTCCCTCTGCCTTTGGTCGGTGAGCAAATCGATTATGTGTTATATAGTGAACAACTTGAAGAAAGACTTTTTACGCTTTTCATTCGGTTAAAATAACATGAATCGATTACTTTTGAGTGTTGCCATTGTAGGAAAAATTAATATTGTTTGTTAAGTTAGAACTCTACTTGAAAAACAGGATGCTACAAGCCCAAAGGCTGCAACAGTAAAAAATAGTCAGGTTAGGAAAGGAAATAAGAAGTAATGAATAAAAAATATAGAATATCCTAAGATTAGTAACATATAAACAGGTACCATTAGGAAATCAACGAAGATTTCATCATACATCATTATGGTCAAACCCTTTTTGCATGACACAAAAAACATAATGATTCAATGCTGGAAGGATGGAATTTGGTGCTTCTAATATAAAGGCTTGGTGAACTCTGGTAACTTCACTGTAATTACATCGTTGTGATTACGATCTGCGGGAAATGATGGATAGACATCATTGTTCGTCACTAGGTTATTAATTTTTATTTCATGATTTCAGTACAGTGAACCCTCGCTACTTCGCGGTTCGACCATCGCGGATTCACCACTTCGCGGATTTTTTTTCATAACCCATATATATATATGGTAATATATTGATAATAACAAAATCAACATACTGTACTGTACTGAATAATCAATATAATCGATGCAAAAACTAACCTATACACAGATGTGTACAGTAAATGCGTTTGTTTCTTCATTATGATCAGAGAAACGTAAACAAAACATTGGTTGCCATTTTTTATCGTGCTCTTTGGCGTGTTTAGGAAACGCATGATATAAAATCGCCTTTAATATTTGTGCCTGTTTTAGTTTAGGGTACTGTAGTACATGCATTAAGTGTTCTGTACATTAAAGGGTAGTTTGTTAACAGTACTACGTACAAGGGAAGGTTTTAAAAGTCTGAATATACATGTTAAATAAATAGGTAAATATGGTGTCACTACTTCGCGGATTTTCACCTATCGCGGCCGGGTCTGGAACCTATCTGCCGCGATAAACGAGGGTTCACTGTAATTTGGTTTTCCCTGCATGTATATAATGGTGTCCAATATATCCTCGGTGGTTTTTAATCTGCTTTAATTTGTCTCAATATCATTGCAATTATGTACTGTTCTCTTCCGTGTTTTGCGTATTTAATCTTTAACCTATTAACCCTTTTACCCCCAGGTTCTTTGGAAATTTCCAACCCTTAACCCCCAAGGGGTTATTTTTTCCCCAGCACATTTTGCAGTATATTTTTTTTAAATTGCTCTAACAGCCTTAATTTTTGTCATAGAGAGGTCAAGGTTGGTCTCATTCTCTTGGAAAATGCCTGAATTTTTGTAAAAAATTATAAAAAAAAAAAAAAAAAAAATTTATAGCATTTTTTTGCAAGGACGTACCGGTACGTCCATGGGGGTAAAGGGATGAGTTTTGTGAAACGTACCAGTACGTCCTTTTGGGGTAAAAGGGTTAATAAATTATAAAATATTACATTATTTAGAATCCTTGTCGTCATATTGAAATTGAAAGGAAACTGACTTCTCCCTAATATTAACCCTTTTACCCCCAAAGGACGTACTGGTACGTTTCACAAAACTCATCCCTTTACCCAAATGGACGTACCGGTACGTTCTTGCAAAAAAATGCTATAAAATTTTTTTTTTCACATTTTTGATAATTTTTTGAGAAAATCCAGGCATTTTCCAAGAGAATGAGACCAACCCGACCTCTCTATGACAAAAATTAAAGCTGTTAGAGCAATTTAAAAAATATATACTGCAAAATGTGCTGGGGAAAAAATAACCCCTTGGGGGTTAAGGGTTGGAAAGTTCCAAAGAGCCTGGGGGTAAAAGGGTTAAAACCTTGAGAAAGCTATATATTTTTGGTATTTAAAACTGCCATTGTTTCTAACATTAGACATTTATATAATCTCATAAGAAGGCCAGTTTGATCAATGAGAAAAGGTCTTTTGATCGTATTTTTATTGTTTTCAATATTCTTAATCATTTGAGCTTAGAATCTTTTAATGCTTTGAAAGAAGAAGAAGAGAACAGTATATGAACCACCTTTTATATGCTTTCACACTCTAGATTTATTTAGTCAATAGCATAAGTTAGATCTACAGTACTTGTAGCGCTTAAATTTCCCCCTATGATAGTTATGCTGTATTTACTTTTCATTTAGGAAAAAAGTCTTATTCTTTTTTTTTCCATTTGGTATAATTGGACTTACCCTAAAAGAATCAAATCTAGCCTTTTCACATCACGATTTCCACCTTTGCCAGCTCAGCCGCTACATAAACTATTCTCGTATTCAGCTGTTTCCTCGTTTCCTTTGGAGGACGTGGTCAATATTTTCACATATGTCTATATTTACCGATCTAGATGAGGATTTGGAGGAGAGACTTAAGATTCATTACCCATCACAGTTCCCTTAGCAAGACCACCTCTTACATTTACTGATCTAGATGAGGATTTGGAGGAGAGACTTGAGATTCATTACCCCCTCCCACAGTTCCCTTAGCAAGACCACCCCCTACATTTACTGATCTAGCCGAGGATTTGGAGGAGAGACTCGGAATCATTGCCCCCACAGTTCCCCTGTTGAGATCACCTCCCCTCTCCCTCCCCCTCCCCCTCCCCCTCCCCTCCTCCTCCTCATTGCTGAAATACTGCACAGTTCCCCTGTTGAGATCACCTACCCTCTCCCTCCCCCCTCCTCCTCCTCCTCCTCATTGCTGAAATACTGTTCTACATCTCCTACATTGCACCCTTTTCTGTACGAGCACTGACCTCTCACTGATGCGTGTTTGTTTCAGCAGTGACACTGAAAGTGCCCGAGGACCTAACACGACTCGCGCCGCTAATATAAAGAACAGTATTGGGAAACTTACCCAGGTGTTCAAGAAGCCCAAGAAGGAACAGGTTGGTAGCGCTGCTGCGAGCGTAAGTATTAAGATACAAAAAAAACGTAGAAATTCTAGGCAATTTATTTTGAGACATTTTTACGCTGCTCGGAGGAGGTGTGTACTCATTTGACTCTTTGTACGATTAGGAAACCAAGCTGGAAGAAGGCGCTGGGGGTGAGGAGGATAAAAAACACGTAAAGGACGAGACGAAGAAGGGGAGCCCCAAGAAGGAACAAGGAGACGAGAAAGAGGTGAGAGACCCTGCTTAGTTCTTCTTGGGTAAATTGAAGGTCTTATCTTCCTATCTCTTCTTTCCACTATGAAAGAACTGTAGTGATCTCGATTCTAATTTATTCTTAACCTGTAGCAAATTTTTCTAAATTGCCGATTCCAATCTATCTTCCTCTTGTTTCAAGCTGCCCGGACAAACCCAGATTCCCTCAGAAATGACGCAGCTTTACACTAATTCAGAGTTTAAGTCTCCCGAAGTGCAGAAACAGGTATGCAGTAATTATCGACTTTCGAAAGACCGTGTCTGCTTAAATTTTCGTGTCCATATAAAATGCATCAAATTGCAACTGACTTGAACAATTTTTTGCTTAACCCTTTTACCCCCAAAGGACGTACTGGTACATTTCACAAAACTCATCCCTTTACCCCCATGGACGTACCGGTACGTCCTTGCAAAAAAATGCTATAAAATTATTTTTTTTTCATATTTTTGATAATTTTTTGGGAAAATTCAGGCATTTTCCAAGAGAATGAGACCAACCTGACCTCTCTATGACAAAAATTAAGGCTGTTAGAGCAATTTAAAAAAAAATATACTGCAAAATGTGCTGAGGAAAAAATAACCCCTTGGGGGTTAAGGGTTGGAAATTTCTAAAGAGCCTGGGGGTAAAAGTGTTAATATCTATATAAATCATATTGAAATAACTACAGATTTCTTCCTATGAATATTACAGTTCCTATACATTTGAATTTAAAATGTATATAGAATGAGGAAAATTTAATTGAAGGACAAAGTACAAAATAGTATATGGTATGCCCAAGAACAGTGGTTCTCAAACTATGGGTCGCGACCCAAAGTTGGGTCGCGAGATCAATTTTGATGGGTCGCAGGGACACAGGAACATTATCATGCTTTCAGTTTTGTGAATTAAAAGCAGTGCCATGGATTCTATTAATATAGTTTTGGGAACGAAAAGCAGTGCCATGAATCCTGTTCGTTTAGTTTTGTGAAAAGGAAAAGCAGTGCCATAAATCCCACTAGTTTAGTTTTGTGAATGAAAAGCTGTACACATTATTTTTTTTTCCAAAATAAAGTGTATATATCATTGCATGTTTTCTTTCTCTTCACTTTACTCTAGGTCGCGAAGGAATGAAATGTTTCAAATAGGGTCGCTCATGAAAAAGTTTGAGAACCACTGCCCAAGAACATATGAATATCAGTCTGCATTTTGTACAATATTCAACACTAAGTCAATAATTATTATATTTCTATAAGTACAAATTAAATTTATTCACAAGTAATTGCAAAATTATATCAATTTCACAGACAAGTTTTGGAACCGCCAGGCCCACGTCATTGTAACAAGATCGCGGTAGTCCCATTTGTAGTCTCCTACGGTCTTCCCGAAGGCTTTGAAAACCCTTGAAGTTAAAACTGGAGCGGAATAAATATATTGAAGTGGATTAGTAAAGTTCTCCAGCTTTGTAGATGACATTCTATGTATGATGCAATTTTCCTTGTGTTTAATGTAGTTGGGGAAGGTTTTAAAATGTCGACAATTTTTATGCAGGAACGATAGAAACTTGGGTTACTGAAATCTAAAAGGACTAACCATTTACTTTAGGAAACCATTAACCACTTTCTTGTGCTGGTAATTAATCTGTTTACATATTGAACTGAAACATCTTGTGAATTTCATTCTGAAAATTAAACAATCTGAAAAGTGATAATTCTTGCAAATTATTTATTTATGGTAATAATAACTTGAGGTGTCATACAGTTGAGACTGTCTGAACAAAGATCTGGTGGTAATTTTAGACCTGGGAAGCATTGTAAATGTTATAAGAGCCTTTCTGAGCAAAGATCTGGCTGTAATTTTAGACTTCTGGAAGCATTGCAAACATTATAGTGGCCTTCTGCCCAAAGATCCGTCAGTAATTTTAGACCTGGAAGCATTGTAAACGTTATAAGAGCCTTGTGAGCAAAGATCTGGCAGTAATTTTAGACCTGGAAGCATTGTAAACGTTATAAGAGCCTTCCTGAGCAAAGATCTGCCAGTAATTTTAGACCTGGAAGCGTTGCAAACATTATAGAGCCTTTCTGAGCAAAGATCTGGCGGTCATTTTAGACCTGGAAGCATTGTAAACGTTATAAGAGCCTTGTGAGCAAAGTCTAGCATTAATTTTATGACTTCTGGAAGCGTAAACAGTAATTTTAGACTTCTGCACCACCATCTTTGATAAGAATGTTACTCTGGTTTTGTTTAACGTAAATGTAAGTCGAGATAAGTGCTGTAATACATTTATATACATAGAGAGGAAGGTACTTATTGTGAAATATATTAGCTAACAGCTATTCAAAATTACCGCCAATCAAGTATGACGTTACAAAGGAATTTATTACCAAATTTTTATGTAAAGTATAATGTACAAAAGTCAGTTTAACAGAATTAAAGCTTTAGTTATTAGTACCCAAATTTTAAATATCGAAACAGAATTTTCTCTGCATTGCAATGTGAGGTAAATATTCAATTTTGCAACGAAAGACAGTTTAACCTTTTTCTATTTGTGTATATATTACTAACAACCGTAGAGTATAGGCTGTTCAATGTTATGATGTATCTGCCTAAAAAGAATTATGCATATCGTGTACTGTACGTGAAATGAATTAATAACTATTAACCCTTTTCCCCCTAAAGGACGTACTGGTACGTTTCACAAAACCCATCCCTTTACCCCCATGGACGTACCGGTACGTCCTTGCAAAAAAATGCTATAAAAAATTTTTTTTTCATATTTTTGATAATTTTTTGAGAAAATTCAGGCATTTTCCAAGAGAATGAGACCAACCTGACCTCTCTATGGCAAAAATTAAGGCTGTTAGAGCAATTTTAAAAAAAATATACTGCAAAATGTGCTGGGAAAAAAATAGCCCCCTGGGGGTTAAGGGTTGGAAATTTCCAAAGAGCCTGGAGGTAAAAGGGTTAACACTGTAGACTACATCTTGCATACAATCATACTGCAGACCTCCATGTACAATCGCTGATGATGTATACACATGGGCATTCCATAGAAAGTACTTTTGGCCTTTATTTCCAAGTCAAGTTTTTCAATGTCCCCCTCTTTGTAGTAACTCATTTTGCAACCATTTCTCTCTTGATTTTCAAGCTAACCGATGATAAAAAGACAGAGATAAATTTATCTCAGCCAAACAATGATCAAAAACCCCCAGAACAGAAGAACGAGGTACAGTATATTTCAGTCTGTTGAATAGACGTGTCCCCCCACTTGTTTTAAGTGTCGCCTCATTCGCTGTGTCGGGACTTTTTCAAGAATCGCTTTGGGTGGCCGGCCGTTTTTTCTTTCTGTGCTGTAAATAGAAGATCTGTTTTTTGCAATATTTTTTCTTTGTATTTTTGTCTGTGACAAAAAAAAATCTTTGCACACTAGATGTTGGTTCATCTATGAAAGATGTGGCCACTTTTCTCTTGACTAAATAAATGCTCAATTTTTCATAATAGTGTTTGCATGCATTTAGAAATATACTTTATATACTTTATATACTTCAAACTTTTGTGTATTGTAGGTACCAAAGGCTTTTTCGTTTTTGTGTACTGTAGATATAAAATTTTTGCTTTTTCTTAGCTGTACTCTCAATTTCATAACATTTTAAATCATCGTATCACCCATATATAGTGGCTATCAGATGTATAAATTTTGCTGCATGCCTATGAAAAATATGGAAAGCTTTATGATATTTTTTACAATAGGATAATCATGTGACTTTCATAGTGTTGTCTTCATATATTTCTCATCTTTTATGATCGCTTTGATATTCCAAAATATCTTGTACTTGTGATGATGCAATATCTTACTTGCATTATTGGTCTTTCTTTTGTAATGTCTCATTTTACGTCAAATACATTTGTATGTCAAATAAAACTCTTTATTTATTTCCAAAGATATATTTACTAATCTTTAATAAGAAAATTATATTACAGACTATTTATATGTGTGGTTTAATTAACCAGTGTGGAGATTGTGCTACTAATTCTTCTGGAACTATTGGCCATCTCGTCCCAGCAAGACGTTCTCTTGGCGCATTGCATATAAAGAAGCAACATTCAACAATCTTCTTGACAGAAGATAGACCTGAAAAAAGAAGAAAACCAATATTAGTCATAAGCACCAGTAGAATCCTATCCCTGACTGCATATGTTCCTACTCTAATACAAAACCTTAGTCCTTTAAACAGATAAAATCGGTGTACACTGTAATCCAATGGAACACCCATTATTATTATTATTACTAGCAAAGATACAACCGTAATTGGAAAAGCGAGATGCTATAAGCCCAAGGGCTCCCACAGGGTGAAGGCCATGTTCTATCAAGCAGTTGGTGTTGTGAAGAAGCCTAGAAAGATTTGTCACCTTTCGATACGGAGCGTCAGTCGCCTTTGTGGTTCTTTCCTCCCCCCTTCTCAAACTGGGAACTTGCATTACTTCTGTCAGTCAATCTGAGATATAAATTGGAAGGAATAGAACTCGGTTTGTAGCCTTGCCCCATATCAGATAGTGATTTAAACTACCTTAGCTTGGTCCTAAGACTTGTATGTAACTGTACTTATAAATGATGACTTTGGTCACTGGAGAAATTTGTCCTTTTATATGTTTTTCAGGTACACTCTGCATCAAGTGTTGAGGTATAACCCAGATGGACTCGTGTGGCCCCAGTGAAGTGTGTTGGTGTAACGCCCTTGACAGCGCATACGCTCGGTATTCCAGTGCTATGGTTCCAGTTGAATATGCACAACTAGCTTCTCTCCCTCTGTACGGTCACATAGATCTTAACACTTCAGCATGCAGAGTTTGAGAAGGATAGCTGCTGCTCTTTTCTTCCATCTCATTCAATGCAAGGGAGGATAATTGCAAGAAGTCGAGCAACGCTCGCTGACTGGTAGCTTTGTTGCCAGTCAACTGGATGCGAGCCCTATGTGATGACTGCTATTGTCACGCTGATCGAAGATGGGCGGATTTGCCAAAGCACCTGCACCTTCAGCCAGTTGATTGGACATAGAGCATAACCAAGATGGTACTTCTGGACGTAGAGCATAACCATCAACCAAGATGGTACTTCTTAAGGGGATGATTGCATGACGCGAAAGCAGAAAACTTTGGCCCTGTTGACGGAGATGACAGAGATCAATGTAAAGCTGGAGAAAAATGTACTATATGAATAATTTCAAAGGTTGGTCATCAACCTTTAAACAGCATGTATTCACTGCCTTCTAGTTGAGAAAGATTTCGTACGTTCACTAGACGTAAAGGATTGAATACTATTCACCATGCTTCTCCGACGTAAGTACATGCTTATTTTGATCAAAGGAATAGTGTATCAGTTGAAGGCCATGCGCTCCGAACTATCCAGTGCTCCGTATGCAGGAACTCGTCGCCATGGGGGCCAATTTGCACAGGATGTCTTTTGAAGCAACTGGACAATGATTTGATCTGGGTCTCTTCAAATACAACTGCTTCTCAGGATTAAGACACTATACCTGTTTTTTATCACAATCTGTGGCTGTGATTAATTGGTTGCAGTTCAATCTGAGCCCAACCTGGCCACGTTGATTGATGCAATAGAAGCAAATAGTCATCACACAATCTCCTCTGCCGGTCCTGGAAAGCAGTCCTGTCTTGCTTTGGTGATGTCGACTTGGCCGTCCGTCGTTGTTGGAGAAGCTTGTGACCAAAAAGTTTTCAACACCAGATATTCTCCTGTGAGACTTCATTTACCAGCAGTCTAGGACCTCTCCTTGCATCTTGATACTTAGGAGCAGGAGGTATGTGATTTCCTCATTTGCGAATGTAATTTGAATCTTTCCCTCTCCAGATTTGACGGATCAAAGGAGAGATGGGCTGCACACGCGAACAACCTTTTCACTTTAGGCGTGTGGACTGTAGATGAACAGCAACTCCTCATCATCCCTGCAAACTACCAGCAACAACTGAAGAGTCATTCGATCATGCTGATGTCCAACAATAAGTCTGTAGTGGTATACATAAACAAGCAAATAGGGACACTCTCCCTACCCCTCTGCAAGTTGACGGAGCAGATGCACGTCTGGGCAGCATGCTGTGACTTAGACTGTCAGCAAGTTGGCGGAGCAGGGGCACACACACAAAGACTGTCAGCAAGTTGCCAAAGCAGGGGCACGTCTGAGCAGCATGCTGTGACTTACTGCTATTTACAGCTGTCAGCAAGTTGGCGGAGCAGGGGTGCATCTGGGCAGCATGCTGCAACTTACGGCTGTCAGCAAGTTGGCGAAGCAAGAGACGTCTGGGCAGCATGCTACGACTTTCTGCTGTCAGCAAGTTGGCGAAGCAGGGGCACGTCTGGGCAGCATGCTGACTTACGGCTGTCAGCAAGTTAATGAAGCAGGGGCACGTCTGGGCAGCATGCTATGACTTACGGCTGTCAGCAAGTTGCCGGAGCAGGGGCACATCTGAGCAGCATGCTGTGACTTACGGCTATCAGCAAGTTGGCGGAGCAGGGGCATGTCTCGGCAGCATGCTGTGATTTACGGCTGTCAGCAAGTTGGCGGAGCAGGGGTGCGTCTGGGCAGCATGCTGCGACTTACAGCTGTCGGCAAGTTGGCGAAGCAAGGGACGTCTGGACAGCATGCTACAACTTTCTGCTGTCAGCAAGGTGGCGAAGCAGGGGCATGTCTGGGCAGCATGCTGACTTACGGCTGTCAGCAAGTTAATGAAGCAGGGGCACATCTGGGCTGACTTACGGCTGTCAGCAAATTGGTGAAGCAGGGGTACGTCTGGACAGCATGCTACGACTTTTGGCTGTCAGCAAGTTGGCGAAGCAAGGGATGTCTGGGCAGCATGCTAAGACTTTCAGCTGTCAGCAAGTTGGCGAAGCAGGGGCACGTCTGGGCAGCATGCCGACTTACGGCTGTCAGCAAGTTAATGAAGCAGGGGCACGTCTGGGCAGCATGCTGCGACTTTTGGCTGTCAGCAAGTTGGCGAAGCAGGGGCACGTCTAGGCAGCATACCGTGACTTAAGGCTGTCAGCAAGTTGGCGTAGCAGGAGCACGTCTGGGCAGCATGCCGTGATTTAAGGCTGTCAGCAACTTGGCGAAGCATGAACACGTCTGGGCAGCATGCCGTGACTTAAGGCTGTCAGCAAGTTGGCGTAGCAGGGGCATGTCTGGGCAGCCTGCTGTGACTTACGGCTGTCACGTTGGCGAAGCTGGGGCACGTTGGCATGTTTGGGCAGCATGCTGCGACTTCGGCTAGACACTTTCCGAGTAGGATGATCTTACTGGTAGATCAGCTTAGTTGCATATGAAAATTATAAGGACACTGGTCCCTGCACATCCTTGCCTGGCAGAAAGGCTTCTTGCACTGTGGGAATTACAAATGACTCTAATCAGGAACTCTCCTCTCTAGGATGATTTCAACACCCACGCAATGAGCTGGATGCCTACACATTTCTGTTATTCAACCTCTTAATAACATCGACAAGTCATGATGACCTCAGTGGCTCCCCAATGTTCACAAGCCGAATGGTCTCTCCCAAACAGCTGGTTGTACTTGTCGATGTCGCGAGTCCACTCTAAAGAGGTACTGTCCGTGAATTACCAGCCACTTCATCTATGTAGACTGTCATCAGTTCTCCCAAGCGTGAGGCTTTTCTTGCATAATGTGAAGGAGGCCCATCAGTTCTCCCAAGGGTTCTCACAAGCGTGAGGCTTTTCTTGCGTAATGTGAAGGAGGGCCATCAGTTCTCCCAAGGGTTCTCACAAGCGTGAGGCTTTTCTTGCGTAATGTGAAGGAGGGCCATCAGTTCTCCCAAGGGTTCTCACAAGCGTGAGGCTTTTCTTGCGTAATGTGAAGGAGGGCCATCAGTTCTCCCAAGGGTTCTCACAAGCGTGAGGCTTTTCTTGCGTAATGCGAAGGAGGGTTGTGGTTGATAAATACTTGTGAAGAGCTTCGAGCAGTCTTTCCCTCCCCTATACCTCGAGCCCATGTAGTGTGACATAACCTTTGTCATACAGGCTACTGAGGCCATCAGTTGAGGATATAATACTAGTCTTGTCTTTTTCTAACCTTGAATGGTGGAGAGACTGGGAAAGTTGCATGGGAGTTTTTCATCAAGTCGCAGGGTTGATGATCAATTCTCCATCTACCTTTTCATTGACTCCCGGACAGGTTACTTTGCCTATACGAGTGAATCACCCTTCATTTTCAGTACCAATGAACATAACTGCCAGAGCCTTTGATATACCTGCTCCTGTGGCTTTCCACACTGCTTTTTCCTTGCTTTATTTCATTACTGGTAGTACTCATTAGAGAATCACCCCTGTGTCAAACAGAAGATGTTTTCATCAATCTCGTGCGAGAGACATCAAACAGAGTTTCCTGTCAGTCCTGGTTGCTGGTTTCTTGGTCATCTGCAGAAGACTCATGAATAAGACCAGGGCTATCCAGCAACTTGTAAAATCTTTTGTAGCATGGTGTCCATCTCATCTAGCTGGGGATCTCGAGTTTCTGCTGTTGCCAGCTTGTTGAGAAGTTGCATCAAGTTTGATTTGTCCAGGCATGGCTGAATTGCTCACCTGGAACAAAATGGTTCTCAATGGCCTCTCTCTGGTTTATGTTTCTGCTAGATTTGGCAAGGACTATTGGTGCTATAAAAGTCCTTAGCCTCCTTTAAATTTGCAGTTATGTCTCAGGTTTTCTTGTTTACAGACATGAACATCTTGTGGTTCTCTTTTATTGGTCCTCATAAGCTGACGTCTACATTGATTTGCTCCAAGATGCAGTCTGCCTATAGCTTTTGACCAGTCGCTTCTGTATTCAAGATCATTGGTACATCGTCAGCTTCAGCAAATTGTCTGTAGATTGCAGATTGAACCTTTCTTTTCTTGCATGGCTAAAAACAGCAAAATTCTTCAATTTTCTTTGAGACAGGACTTAGGAGGGTTTCAGATGATCTTGTCTACCAACCATTTTGTTGAATGTAGGTATGCAATTTTCCAAGCCTTCTGGGCCAAACGTATTGGAGTGTGATTTTGATATCATCCGTAGTTAGTCGAGCTTCTACTTTCACCGTTTCTGGATTTTCACAGTCTATGGAAAGCATTCTTTTTCCAGAAGGTACTGTGGTATACCGAACATCAATTGAATGTTCATTCCCTAGAACGATGTAAAAGTTTACTCTTCCTTTGCTTTCTGTGCACCATTAAGATCTATTATATGAGTTCCCGAAGACGACTGTCTTCACCTTATAAAGCTGGTCGCTATCAGCTTTTTGACAGAAGAGACATTGTTCTTTATACAGCTGACATGTTTAGGACCTCGTGTATGGTGCTAAAGATCCTGTTGATGGGGCGGATTTGTTCATTTCAGTGCTGCTGCTTTTCTGTCCACGTTTCTTTGCAATGTGGTTATCAGTAGCTAATAGGCAAGCTCTATAAGAGTTGATCTTGGCTGGTTAATACATCCTCCTCAAGATGGCCGGTTAATACATCCTCCTCTAAATGGCTGGTTAATACATCCTCCTCAAAATGGCTGGTTAATACATCCTCCTCAAAATGGCTGGTTAATACCTCCTCCTCAAAATGGCTGGTTAATACATCCTCCTCAAAATGGCTGGTTAATACCTCCTCCTCAAAATGGCTGGTTAATACATCCTCCTCAAAATAGTTAATTCATATGTATGATTGTCTTAGGTACGTGAGCTTTCGTCTTTGGTAGTTGCATTTGTATAGAAACTACCTGATTTGTATAGTGTGTTCTTTGAACAGCCTTTCAGATATCAAACTTCAACATAGCTGCCGTCGTGATCCTGACCCTATTTTCTACCATGCCCAGGATACGCCATTAGGAATACATCCGGCGATATTACACCAGCTCCTCCCTTTATGTCAGCTGACTGGCATAGTACACACTACAGTACTTCCAAATGATAGACACTTAACTTTTCCAGAAGCTTGTGGTTCGTCAACTATATTCATATCCTGAAAAATAAATAAGTTATACAACCGTTACCAATTAATGTCCAGTACAGTAAACTGTTCATCATACATAAATCAGACCTTAGTTTAACCTAATGACCAATTTGTCTTATCATTTCTACAACTATAAGCGTAGGGTTCCTTTGGCCTTTAAAATGATGGCTTAGCTATCAAAATAAAAGCTTTAGGTTATTTAGAACCTCAGATATTTATGAAAATATTTTTCTTATTATGTAAAACCAAGATTGCAGCCATATGGACTTGAACAATTGGAAACATTTTTTTTCAAAAATATTACCCATAACAATCCAATGAAAGTCAAAATCCAAACAGTGAACTTGACTATCAAACCGGGATAATGCATGATGGAAAATTTTCCAATGCAGATAAAAAGTAACAAAGTCACAGATATCTTGCCATCTTTGTGCTGCTGCTTCTTTTTGTGAAGCACCTCTCAACACCTTGCAGGGAATGGAAGTATAGAGAGAAATAGGGAAATTTATTACTTGATGCCTGAAGATCATGGAGGCAGAGAAGTTAAATGACAAACAGACTAACTGTAGAATGTATCTGCAGATGAGCCATACCACAGATACATACGTCGAAGTTGGACGAGATATGGTAAACAAAAGATGGGCCTGGGCCCCACACTAGTCTCCATAAAACATAACTATTGAAAAAATATTAAGTAAAAACTATAAAAGCTGAGGATCTTTTAAGTCTGTGATATTGTTATTTTGCACGAAAGAAAGCTCCTGTAGTTTGGCAGGAATGAGGCAATTGGGGCTATTCCCTAACGGTACAAAAACTGATCATCGTAAGAATACAGAAGAACTCGCCAGTTATCTTGAAATTGGCAGTTGTAGAGTTGGTTTCTAAAGAGAGAAAAATTTTTATAACAAAATTATATAAAAATTAACTATTTAAGAAAGGAAATTGAGCTCAGACTGAAACAATGATGGCACAACAAGGTTGAAAAAGCAAAAGCAAAAGCACAATAGTGCTAAGACAGATATTGAGGAATAGTGCTAAGACAGATATTGAGAGACTGGAGTTTCCATTATCGAGCGGAACAAAGCAACGAAGATGTTATTTATCTTATATAGGTCTAGATAGGCAAAGTAGAACCTCTCTTCTTGATTAGTACAAGTTACTCCATTGCAAGGAAGTAGGGAGAAATACTCTATCAAGGTTATCTTCCCGTCCTTCATCGACGAGCAGTCATGGCACCATAAGTGAAAACTTTTTTCATAGCCATTAGCTTGAAACTGTAGGGTTACTATACACATATCAAAAACAAAATTCCTATTCTCTAATGACCAAACAACCACCTAAACCAATTATGTTGTTACAATTTCACTAAATGAAAATGAAGCACCACCAGTACCCAAAGAACAACAACTCTACCGGTTATCAGCCGATACAGACCCACAGTAGAATTCAATCTTCCCATGAGGTTTCATAACATTCCAACCAAAGACGACAGGGTGATGTTCTGGTTAGACATTTAGCATCTACTCATGGATGGCAAAGGCAAGGGACAGTGACATCGCCTTATCGAGCAGGACAATGCCCTAGAGACTGACCATATATGCAAATGATCAGCACCCAAGCCCCCACTCCACCCAAGCTAGCACCAAGGACGACTAGGCAATGGCTGCCGATGAATTGGCAGATAGACTAATAGGCTCCTTAGCTCACAAGGATGGCGAGGTTGCAGCAACCAAAGAAACTAGATTATTTGAGCAGGACTCTAACCCCAGTCTGGCGTTCACCAATCAGGGATGTTACCACATCCGTCACCGCAACCCAATCACAAATAACAACTTCAGGAATACAAATAGTATTTAAACCTTGAAACCTGATTGCTAACTGTAGACCAGATCAAGTTATTGAAACTTATATAAAAACACCCGAGACTGCAATTTTACTGTTAATCCTTTTA
This sequence comes from Palaemon carinicauda, assembly GCF_036898095.1. Taxonomy (NCBI): domain Eukaryota; kingdom Metazoa; phylum Arthropoda; class Malacostraca; order Decapoda; family Palaemonidae; genus Palaemon; species Palaemon carinicauda. The sequence continues at coordinate 77,613 of NW_027171654.1, forward strand.
CTCCCAAGCTATTTGGAACTTTCCAACCTTTAACCCCCCGCCGTTTTTTTTTTTTCAAGCACATTTTGCAATATATATTTTTTAAATTGCTCTAACAGCCTTAATTTTCGTCAGAGAGGTCAGGTTGGTCTCATTCTTTTGGAAAATGCCTGAAGTTTCTCATAAAGTTATTAAAAATATGCAAAAAAAATTGTAAATGGCAGTTTTTTGCAAGGACATACCAGTACGTCCATGGGGGTAAAGAGATGAGTTTTGTGAAACGTACCAGTACGTCCATTGGGGGTAAAAGGGTTAATATCAAATTGGTTTTGTCCGCCACATTGGCAACTCATGCCACGTAAAATCAGTAGTTAAATATGGGGTTATTATTCGTTCTTATATAATCAAAATTGCTTTTAAAAGACATGAAAACAGAACCATAGTCATCAGAGACGAATTGGAAACTTAACTATAATTATTGCGCCACCATATAACATCAACTGGTTGTAGTAATAGTAAAGACGGCTGAAGTTCCCAAGGTGGTCTCGTCCTATGGATAGTCCTACCTGAAAGATAAACAACGGATTAGAAAAAAATTCAGTATATCTTTAAAATATAGGGGAAAAACAAAAAATATAAATTTTGTTTTCACACCCTACCAAGATAGATAAAAGTGGATATGCATGATGTGAGAAAAACTAATTTTGAAATATCAAATTATGTTGATCTTTAAAAAATATCTTATAGAAATACAGGTACCTGCAAATATTTTCCCCATTGGAGCCCCTGGGTTTATAGCATCCTGCTTTTCCAACTAGGGTTGTAGCTTAGCAAGTAATAATAATGATAATAGTTGACTGATATCACAGATATATATGTAATTAAGGTTATGGAAAAGTCACATAAAAGTTATGAATTGATAAAAAGATTCCAGAAAGAATAAAAAAATTAGTATAAAAAAATTAGTTTTAAAAAACTATATATCAACGACCGAAGCTATGAGAAAATATATGTCCCTTCGTCTATCAAGAGGCTGAGAAGCTATAATTACAAACCCCCCCCCCAAAAAAAAAGTACATACAGTGGAATTGCAATCAAGAAGAAGAAACAAAACCCCATACATACTTAACTGTAAGCGGGACAAAGTTAAAACCGAAATCTCAAGTGTTACCCTTCGAGAATAAGAATAGAAATTCCTTTACTATAAAATTAATCTGTAGAAATTTAAAAAACCTCATCATCAAGTTTTATCTGTTTAAAGTTGGGAGAAATGTAAACGAGATGAAAATAAAAAATATCGGCAGAAGCAAATGACACAGTTACACAATTGAATAAGTTGCAATTCAGCATTTACATTGGCTTATACATACATACATATACCAAAGGCACTTCCCCCAATTTTGGGGGGTAGCCGACATCAACAAAGAAACAAAACAAAAAGGGGACCTCTACTCTCTACGTTCCTTCAGCCTAACCAGGGACTCAACCGAGTTCAGCTGGTACTGCTAGGGTGCCACAGCCCAACCTCCCACATTATCCACCACAGATGAAGCTTCATAATGCTGAATCCCACAGCAATTCAGTTGAATGCTAAACTAAGGCGATATATAGAGAAATACAGTATCGTGTTAAGATCCCAATTAACTTGAACCAGCAACAGAACTATACTTTAATTTCCCAATACATAAAACAAAATAATTTATAAGAAAATAATGCAAAATACCTATCCTGTCCGATCATCCTATTTATTTGATTAGTATTCTTTTTTTTCGAGTCATGATCAAATGATGTCTGTCCTCTATGCTGTACAAAATTGTTCTCTAACCCTTCTTGTTTATTTCAACAAAACATGATTCTTTTAAGTCACACCATTATCAAAATCTCTTCCATTAATTCCTGGTCAAACGACATATTTCTACTGCATATCATACAGGCTTTGCATACCTCTTTTAATTCCCGTCCAAACTCCATATTTCTACTGCATATCATACAGGCTTTGCATACCACTTTTAATTCCCGTCCAAACTCCATATTTCTACTGCATATCATACAGGCTTTGCATACCTCTTTTAATTCCCGTCCAAACTCCATATTTCTACTGCATATCATACAGGCTTTGCTTACCACTTTTAATTCCCGTCCAAACTCCATATTTCTACTGCATATCATACAGGCTTTGCATACCACTTTTAATTCCCGTCCAAACTCCATATTTCTACTGCATATCATACAGGCTTTGCTTACCACTTTTAATTCCCGTCCAAACTCCATATTTCTACTGCATATCATACAGGCTTTGCATACCACTTTTAATTCCCGTCCAAACTCCATATTTCTACTGCATATCATACAGGCTTTGCATACCACTTTTAATTCCCGTCCAAACTCCATTTTTCTACTGCATATCATACAGGCTTTGCATACCACTTTTAATTCCCGTCCAAACTCCACATTTCTACTGCATATCATACAGGCTTTGCATACCACTTTTAATTCCCGTCCAAACTCCATATTTCTACTGCATATCATACAGGCTTTGCATACCACTTTTCCTCTCTACCGATTGTACATTCTTTATTTTCCAGTGTTCGTCTTACTATTTTTAAAGTCTAAGTATATAAATATTCAATCACCTTATCTGTTTAGCCACAAGTGTGTGGCCAGCGTCTTCTTATTGTATATACTTCATCCCAATGGTGTTAATAGAATCTTATACCAATTGGTTTTCCTCATATAAAACTATATCGAGGAAAGTCGATATGTTACTTCACTTGGTTCTATATCATGACAAAATTGCTCTTAAATAATAATTTAAAAAGATTATCTCTTAAACAATTTCCTCTCCCCAGGTTGTGTACGCCGAACTTGACCTGAGCAAAGGGGAGGGAGACAAGAAATTGGAGTTGAAGTCGGAAGAGAAGACCCAATACGCACAAATAATCGGCACCGTCACAGACAACAGAGAGGAGGAGAAGAAAGAATAAATCAAGCTGAGTTTATACTTGTGGAAAAGAAAAAAAACATTATTTAAAAGAAACAAGATTTACATGATAAAATCCCTTTCTCCCATTTTTATTTTAGAATGTCAACTCCAGTCATCTGAACCTTACTTAGAAATGTTAGAATATTTAAAAATACAGTTATAAATGAGAAGTAAAATATAATAGTGAGATTTCCCTAAGTATACACAGTGTGTACATTTTATAAAAGACAATACACACCTATGAAGAGTCGGCTTCAACGAGTAATTTGTATTTTATAGTTTGCTTGTCGAAGGTCAGACCTTCTAAACACTTTTAAGATGTAGTTTTGGTTTTAATTTCAATGTAGCAGTCCAAGGCTATTTAATGCTTTATAGAAAACAAGGAAAATATTTAATAGTTAAATCTTGGATGCTGTGATTCACACGATCCTAACGCTGTTAAAAGCATCGTCGCATGCTTGCTCAAGCAAATTTCAAAAGCATGTCATTCCGTTGGACCCAGTCGGCTATTCGACGTGTAGAGGTTGTTGCTTTTAAACTTTAATTAAAAAGAAATATTAAAGTTTGTTTTTTGTAACTTTAATCAGTGTGTTCAAGGTGTTACATTTTTTGTAAACTATTTTTAAGTCCCCCTTGAAAACTTGTGTGTTTAACATAGATGTGGCTTTCTCAAAAGCAAAAAAACAATGTGGTAAACACTGCCCGAGCCGACGTGAAGTGGCCCCAGAGCAGTGAGACAGAAAGCGTACATCGGAACTACCACATCTCATAAACTGACTTTTTAGAAGTCGATGCCTTTCAAGACATTATTAGCAGTAAGTTGATATAAATAATTTAGCAAAAGTGTTTTAAGGAATATTTTTCTTTTTTTTTATTTCTGATGATCATAAGACAGGTCCTTTAGTTTTTCTTTGCCTTGAGGAAGGGTTTAGTTATATTGCTTAAAATACATAAATTTCCAATTCTCCAGTCCAGGATAATTTGACTTTTATAAAATTGGAAAAAAATATTTTGAAATATAAGATTATTAAACATATTACTGTATTTCAATCGATCAGTTTTTTTTTTTTTTTCAATAGCATTTAAGTTTTTCCAAGGATGGAACGTAATGATATGGACTATCGACCTACTAAGGCACAGTACTGCTACAAAAAAAAGGGCGTTGGTGAAAACAGGAAAACTGCGATATCAGGAATTTCCTGCTACATGTACGTTCTAGACTTTAAACACCATTAAAAAAAGGCTTGACTTTTCTCACATCCAAATTAGATTTCTTATTTTTAGAATCAGGAAAACTAGCCAATCTCTACGTCCAGTTCGCGCAGTTTTCCTATCGACACCGACGATCGCGTTTGATGGCGAGTACGAATACACTCGAAGCCGAAATATTTCCAACGTGACTATCGGCTTTTTACCCACCAAAATGTGCTTTAACTTTGTACAGCAAACTTCTCCCGGACATCAAAACCGCGAGGGAATCGAAACGACCTTTTCCCCACTTCGTGCAAACGTATAGATTTACGAGTCGATGTTTTTGTGTAATCCCAAATGCACGTATATCTGTCTCCCGATAAAAGCTGTGATTTAATTTCGTTCCATTTCACATTCAACGTTTGTAACTAATCTAATTGGATTGACAGTTTTAACAAGATATACGAGGAATGAAACTCCCTAAATCATAATATGGTAATAATAGAAATTGAAATTAACATCGTATTTAAGTCTCCAGCTTATAATTTTAAGTGTATGACCATCCTTGATTAATGTTAAGAGTTTTAATTTTCTCAAGATCTCATCACTGTTTTTAATTTAAAATTTTAGTTATACTCGAACGGCCGCGTCGATATACGCATCTCAATTCACCGGTCACATTTTTTTTGTAGCTTATGGATAGTCAGAATTATTTTTCATAAGAATATGAGTTACATATTAAGACAAATGTATAATCGTAGTTTTTCAATGTTAGCTGTACGTTTTTTCATTTCGTATTCATTGCAGTGCGCGAGTGAATGTTATTAGAATAACGGCCTGTTGCCTTTTTTACTCTGGGCTTAAGAATCGCGTGACTGACGACGTAGAATTATTTCTGTACCTGATGTAGATGATCCAGATTATGTGTGTGTAACTTATACTATAAGTCGATTCTTTTCAGCGAGGCAGATTTGCACCGACTCGCAGGGGGTGCCCTTTTAGCTCGGAAACGTTTCCCAATCGCTGATTGGTAGGACAACATAATTCTAACCAAATCAGGTAGCAGGATTGATTGAAAGTTTAATGGCATCCTGACATCTAAGGTCGTTGACGTCGATAGATCAGGTAGCAGGAAACTTTTTCTGCTGCCAGTCGCTGCAAATGCGCCTCGTTAAAAAAATTTGAGTATAGATCTTTTTTTTTTCTTTTCTTTTTTTAATCTTTAAACCATAACCAACTTGATAATTACAGATATGGTTTCCAGTCTGTATTGACAACAAAACTAAAATTGCATTTATGCAGTTTTAACTTTCAACCTCTTTTTTTTCTTTAAACTACAGTTCTTTCATGACTTGATTTGCTTGGGGTTGGGAATATATGTGTTGCGTAGAACATTTAACATTTATACAGTGTGTGTGTGTGTGTGTGTGCATGAATAGACAACGGTAGTTGTAGTTGTGTTAATTTGTAAATTAAATTGGTTGAATCTTAGGTGCACTATTTGAAAACTAATAATAAAAAAAAAAACATGAATGGATGCTTTTTTTTAGTCGTTTTTGACCAACAGAAACGTTAACTGTTGAGCCGACAGCTCGCGTTTATTTTTGCAAAAGATATATATTGATAACGTAGCGACTATATTAGGGACAAGGGACTCTTCCAGACTCCAATTGTGTTCATCTGTACGATGTTTATGTGATGTCATTTGTTCATATTTTTGTAAATGCTACACAACCCGTGTTAACTCTTAAGCCCTGCCCACACTATCGAGGATGCCCAACGGGCAAGCAGCGATACCAGGCCACAATAGTTAGTGAAAATGAGGGTTGATGACGTCAGAAGCGGGAAAACCGAAGGCAGGGATCTGGCAACACTGTATGATGCCAGATCCCTGTCTGTGGTTTTCCCGCTTCTGACGTCATTAACCCTCATTCTTACTAACTATTGAGGTCTGGTATCACCCCGTCATATGCTCGATCGTGTGGACGGGGCTTTGGTCGGATGAAGAAAGGGCGTTGCTATTCCAGTCTCATCTGTACGGTGACGCCGTCGACTTCTCGGCGACTAGCACGCAACCCGAAGGTCTCAAATTACATTTAGAGTGAAGTAGTTAACCTGCAAACACTGATCTGTCTGTAAATATATCCACTATGCCCACATATGCTTGACAAACACCTCTGTTTTAGTGTAATTTTGTATTGTTTGTCTACTCTGCAACAAGACTTCCCGTGTAAACAATGGTTTCTTTATCCTCCTATAAGAATTGTGCTTGGTGTGTTCGGAAGATCTTATTCGTAAATTTTGAAAAATACTAAATTGATGATGACAATAAGATTATAACCCTTTTACCCCCATGGACGTACCGGTACGTCCTTGCAAAAAAAACTGCTATTTATGTTTATTTTTTGCATATTTTTTATAATTTTTTCAGAAACTTCAGGCATTTTCAAAGAGAATGAGACCAACCTGACCTCTCTATGACAAAAATTATGGCTGTTAGAGCAATTTAAAAAATATATATTGCAAAATGTGCTTGAAAAAAATAACCCCATGGGGTTAAGGGTTGGAAAGTTCCAAATAGCCTGGGGGTAAAAGGGATAATTTACTTATAACATTTTTCTCATTATTACTAACTAAAGTACAACCCTAAATAAAGCAGGATACTATTAAGCCCTAGGGCTCCAACAGGGAAAAATAGTCCAATGAGGAAAAGAAATAATGAATAAAAATTATAAAACATCTGAAGTTGAAAATCATGGTTGGTGTGTTTGGATCTTATACACAAATTTTTGAAAATAGTAAATTGAAGATAATATTAAAGTAAAAAATAGTAAATTGAAGATAATATTAAAGTCGAAAATAGTAAATTGAAGATAATATTAAAATATTACAAGTTACTCATATCATTATTGTTATTATTACTCACTATGCTACAACCCTAATTGGGAAAGCAGCATACTATAAGCTCAAGGGTTCCAACAAGGAAAAAATAGTCCAGTGAGGAAATGAAATACAGTACACTACGTAAGAGAAGTAATGAATAAAAATGATAAAGTATTCTGAAGATCCTATGATAACGTACCTTCAGTTTACTAAGGAATATTTTCTTCTGGCCATCTGTTGGAATAAAGTCGAAACACTAAAACTTGGAAGGAAGAGAGAGTTGTTCTTCATTTTGTTAAGTTCATTTCAAATAAAAACCTGCAAAGAATGAATTTGTAAATTGTGTAATTTTAATTTTATAAAAATAATTCAGTGTTAAAAATCACAATAAGAAAAAGTTCAAATGTATTTTTGAATCCAAAAAAAAAAAAAAAAAAAAAAAACTTTTTCAAACAAATCCTTTATGTTAGATTACATCTTAAAAATTTGCATAATTAATATAAAATTAAATTTTTCTTAGAATTGAGTTTCACAGTATATTTTAGAGGAGTCTAGGCAATACTTCCTGGGAAAAATACATAAAAATACATTAAAATATGACAAATTCGGAGATAATTTGTATTTTTCCTAACCATACAAACCTTAGCTATTTACATTGGGTTTACCTTTCGGCGTAGCTGAAATGACGAGCCAATATTTTTTAATGAGGGCTAACTACCCCCACGCTAGTTAGCGGGGGTAGGGGAAGGGGTACCTTGCTACCCCTCCCCCTCCACACACCGGTGATTTGCTTCACTTCACTTAGAGGTAGGACTTGACTTGGGGGTCAGGGCTGGCGGGCAAATATGTGTAAATAGCTAAGGTTTGTATGGTTAGGAAAAATACAAATTATCTCCGAATTTGTCATTTGTTCCGTAACCGAAATACAAACCACGCTATTTACAAAGGGTGACTTATCCCTTAGGAAGGGTGGAAAGTCCCCAGCCTTACTGACTTTGGCTTTACCCGGGGGCTCCGCCTCCCAGTGAGTTGCACTTGAGAGAAGGAGCCCCTGCACCTCACAAGTTCCTTGCTTCGCTAGGAACGAGTGGCCTACATAAGTTGTGTGTGGAGGAAAGCGTGACTCGTCCTATGAAGTTGACCTTGAGACCTTTAGATAGGAATCCAGGATAGGACGTTCCCAATACCACCTTGTCAGGGTATGGGGGACGTGACAGTATTAAACTTAATACTAGGAGCACAAGGAAGCATGTGTTACCTGCAGAGGTCGAAGTCAGCTATGCGAAGGCCAGGATGCTGCTTCCCCAAGAGAGGGGAGAATGAAGAAAGAAGTGAGGGTCAGACATACTCTTTCATTCACGCAGACTAAAACCGGGTAACAACGCCCTCAACCTACTGCTACTTGTCCATAAAGGAGCCTGAGGTTAGACCAGCTGTTGTGTAGCCACCACAGGGCCAATAGAAAACGTATCGAGGCTCCTGTGGGTCACGTCCTGCAGGTAGTGGGCTGTGAAGGTCGTTTGACGCTTCCAGACCCCAGCTTGAAGCACCTGCGTCACAGAGAAGTTTCTCTTGAAGGCCAGGGATGTAGCAACGCCCCCGACGTCATGTGCCCTAGGGCGACGTGACGGAGAAGGGTCTGGATTCAAGGCGTGATAGATAACCCTTCGAATCCAAGCCGAGATGGTATTCTTGGTGACCCTCCTCTTCGTCCTGCCTGTGCTAACAATCAATGCTCGCACTTGAGGACGAACTGCAGCTGTTCTCTTCAAGTAATACCTCAGACACCTCACTGGACATAGTAGCAGCTGGTCTGGGTCGCTTGTTACAGAACGGAGACTCGCGATCCTGAAAGTGTCGAACCGTGGATCCGGCACTCCTGGATTCTGAGTCTTGGCAACAAACTCAGGGACGAACCTGAACGTTAACTCCCCCCATCCCCTTGAATGGGCGATGTCGTACGAGAGACCATGAAGTTCACTGACCCGCTTGGCCGAAGCCAAAGCGAGCAGGAAAGCCGTCTTCCAAGACAGGTGGCGATCAGAGGCCTGGCGTAATGGTTCGAAGGGAGGTCTCTTAAGAGCCCTGAGAACCCGAACCACGTTCCAAGGAGGAGGTCTCACTTCCGACTGGGGGCAGGTAAGCTCATAGCTACATATGAGTAGAGAGAGTTCCAGCGAGGAAGAAATGTCCACACCTTTCAGCCTAAAAGCCAAGCTTAAGGCTGAGCGATAGCCTTTCACTGCTGAGACAGAAAGGCGCATTTCCTCCCGCAGATACACAAGGAACTCCGCTATTGCTGGAATAGTGGCATCGAGTGGAGAGATACCCTTCCCACGACACCAACCACAAAAGACTCTCCACTTTGCCTGGTAGACTCCCTCAGAGGACTTTCGCAGGTGCCGAGACATTCTCTCCGCAACCTGTTGCGAGAAACCTCTCTCCGTGAGGAGATGCTGGACAGTCTCCAGGCGTGGAGCCGAAGCGAGGCCATGGCCTTGTGAGGGATGTTGGAGTGTGGTTGTCTGAGTAGCTCGTGTCGTGGAGGAAGTTCTCTCGGGAGCTCCGTCAGGAGCTGCAGAAGGTCCGGGAACCATTCCGCGTGATGCCATAGCAGAGCTAACAGAGTCATCGAACAGTTGACCAAGAGTCTGGTCCTGTTGAGCACCCTTCTCATCAGACAGAACGGTGGGAAGGCGTACACGTCGATGTTGTCCCACCGTTGTTGGAAGGCATCTTGCCAGAGTGCCTTGGGGTCCGGGACTGGGGAGCAGTACAGAGGCAGCTTGAAATTCAACGCGGTCGCGAACAGATCCATGGTCGGGGAACCCCACAAAGTCAAGACTTTGTTGGCTATCTGAGGATCCAAAGACCACTCGGTACTCACTATCTGAGAAGCCCTGCTCAGACTGTCGGCGAGCACATTCCTCTTGCCAGGAATGAAGCGAGCTGATAGTGTTATCGAGCGGACTTCGGTCCACCTCAGAATCTCTACTGCAAGATGGGATAGCTGCTGCGAAAAAGTACCTCCCTGCTTGTTGATATAAGCCACTACCGTGATGTTGTCGCTCATCACCACCACGGAGTGACCCACCAGGGTCCGTTGGAACTGCTGAAGAGCCAGAAAGACGGCCTTCATCTCTAGCAGGTTGATGTGCAGGTACTTTTCTGATTCTGACCAAAGGCCTGAGGCCCTCTGGTTCAGAACGTGCGCCCCCCACCCTTCTTTTGACGCGTCCGAGAACAGTGTCAATTCCGGGGGGAGGACGAGATCATCTACTCCCTTTCGCAGGTTCTCGTCGACCAGCCACCACCGCAGGTACGCCCGTTCCAAAGATCCTATCGGGACCTGTACATCCGGGGAATCGGAACCTTGATTCCACCGGGACTTGAGCCGCCACTGCAGGGATCTCATCCTGAGGCGGCCGTTTGGAACCAGACGAGCCAGGGAGGACAGGTGACCTAAGAGACGCAACCACGATTGGGCGGGAAGCTTTTCTCGCCTGAGGAAGGGTTCCGCCACCCTCCTCAGCCTTGCTATCCTGTCGTCTGATGGAAAGGCTTTGTGGAGATTGGTGTCTAACAACATGCCTAGATAAACCAGTCATTGGGATGGCTGCAGAGAGGACTTTTCGAGATTTACCACGATCATCAGATCCTGGCAAAGACTCAGAAGCCTGTCTCGGTGTCGAAGAAGGGTCGAATCCGAGTCTGCTAGGATCAGCCAGTCGTCCAGATAATGAAGGAGACCGTTGCCGTTCCTGTGCGCCCAAGACGAAATCAGTGTGAACACTCTGGTGAACACCTGAGGTGCTGTGGAGAGACCGAAACACAGCACCTTGAACTGGTAGGTCTTGCCGTCTAGGCTGAATCTCAAGTACTTCCTGGAAGACGGATGGATTGGGATCTGGAAGTACGCGTCCTTTAGATCCAGTGTGCACATGAAGTCTAGAGGTCTCACCGCAAGTCTGACCGTGTCCCCTGTCTCCATGCTGAACCGAGTTTGCTTGACAAACTTGTTCAGAGCCGAGAGGTCGATGACAGGTCTCCAGCCTCCAGACGCCTTCTTTACAAGAAAGAGTCAACTAAAGAAGCCTGGGGAGCCGTCGACCACCTCCTGGAGAGCATCCTTCTTGAGCATGGTCTCGACTTCTGCCCGAAGGGCCCCTTTGCCGATCCCATGGCATAGGAGCTCAAGGACACTGGATTCGCTGTCAGGGGAGGTTGAGATGTCGTGAATGGGACGCGATAACCTTGGCCGATCACGGAGACCATCCAAGAATCGGCCCCATGTTTCTGCCCCCTGTGCACGCAACTTTGTAGGCATCCCCCCACAGGTGGACACGCGGGGGGACTGCCACTCCTAGCGTTTACGGCTGCGGCCGCTCCCTCTAGGAGTTTTGCCTCCCCTGGAGGACTTGCCGCCCCTCTTGTCCTTGACAGGAAAGGGCTGGGGCTTAGACACTACTTTCTTAGGAGCGAGTCTTGGCTAGACTTCCTCCACCTCTCAGCTGTGCGTTCCATATCCTGGGGCTCAAACAATCTTCCCCCAAGGATGGAGGAGTGTCTGAGCCTGCAGACATCCACGGCGGGGACCTTCGGGTGGATCTTCTCGGTCACCGCATCACGACGCTTCAGCACCGAGTTGGCCCACAGGTTGGTAACCTGGTGTGCCAAAAACTCGATGGAGCGAGTGCCCGAGAGGAGGAAGGTCTCCAGGGCCCTTCCTATTGCTCTCCTTAGACAGATTCTCAGAGTGCAATAGGATGCCCAGAGAACCCAGCCAGACATCCAGCCACGAAGTAGCCTGCATGGCGCACTTCGCAACCTTCTCCTGGCTCAGGATCTCCGACGCCGAGAATGTCACCTGCCAGGCGGAGAGCTTCTCAAGTGGAACTCCCCTAGTAAGCGCTTCCACGGAATGGTGGAGGGGAAGAGCGAGGCTAGACTCCATGATCTCAAAATAACTCCTCTGCTGTAAACGAGGAGGTGGGAGGAGTCTGTTCCCGGCAGAAAAACGACTGGAGGAGGCGAAGTCTGCGAGCTGAGCGTTGGCCCTGTCTCTGGCATTCTTCACCCCCTGGGACCAGGGCAGACCAGCGCTGGCCTTTGGGGCTTCCGAGTTCCATAGACCTGATCCAGGACCGTGTCCTTGCCTTTACGAGGGGCGATCTCCGGATCCTTGAACCTGTTGAGCTGCCTCATCAGGCTCAAGACCTGCCAGAAGGCATGCTCAGACTCGTGCTGCTCTCCTCCCTGTGGACTGGCAGCTAAGTCTCCTGTCCCCGGAAGCTCTTCCTGGGGAGACACGTGGACGTTCTCCCGGGGTCTGGCTGGTTCCTGACGAATTCGCGAAGAGGACTTCGGAATCGTCTTGGAGTCCTTGGGTTCCCTCCTGGGCGGGATACAAGACTCCAGCAAAGAGGTCTTGAAGGTGCCTTCCACACGAGTCGGTTCCCCTCCACGAGGAGGAGATTCCCCCCTTGGTGCCGAGGGAGAGGCCGCCGCCTCGCTGGATTCTCTTGAGGACGGAAAATCCTCGTCCATAGGAGAAAGAGAAAACGACTGCGAAGGGGATGAGGCCTTCCTAGCGGACCTCTTATGAACCAACTTCTCCCTGGGAGAAGTCGCCACGAAGTCCACTCCTCTCCTTCTCTTCAGCGGGGGCGAGGCCGTCCTTGGCTCGAGTCCCAGATCGGCTAGTGTCAGTTTCATAGCCTTCACTACCGCTCTCATCAGAGGACCAAACCAGGACTGACGAGATACGAACGCAGTGTCCGTAATTCCCGCTGGAGGGAAGGGGATCTCCTGACCCTTCGGAGTGGACGCAACTGGCCCTACCTGCAAAAAAGAAGGGGAAGAAAGTTGCCTTGACCTCTCCGACGATTCTTCCTTGTCCTGCGAGAGAGACCTGAGCTTGCGCGGAGGTGATCCTGACTGCGACCTGGAAACACGCGTCCCTGCTGCCGCTACGAGCTGCGGAACCCGACGAGAACAGGGGTCGCGCTGGCGCTCGCGCGTGGGAGACTCCAATGAAACGAAAGATCCCATGTCATCAATTTCATCTTGCAAATTATTTGTTCATTTGCAGAGAATAATTTTTTTTAAACGACATTTTCAGAATGGCATCAAAATGATAATGTGCTGTATTATATATTACATCAAAACCCTTTTACTATATAGAATATGACATATGGCAAAGACACATTGAAGAGTTCAGACTTCTGTACTTAATCATAGATGAATTACTTTCAAAATTTATATAAAAAAAAAAAAAAAATAGTGTTCAGGCTTCTGTACTTAATCAAAAATTGAAAATGCAAATGTATGTCCCAAACTGAAGTGGAAACTAAATGCAAATTGTTCACCTCGCACATCTATAAAACTAATTCCTTAAAATCTTATAGATTTTTCTAGTTTAATGTTAGTATAACAGTACTGTACCTTTCTCAACTATTTTACGACTGGCTTGAAAGATCTATTCTCTGGTAAGCCCCTGTAGTCAGATTACAGAATAATCTACCGTAATGCAAAATCGAATGAAAGCCATCAATATACAGTATGTATTTCCAAATTCTTTTAAATGTTACCAATAAATCAAAAGTACTGGTAGTATACCATTTGAGATTTGAGAACAAAGCCCTCAGAAGGATATTTTTGGGAGTTAAATGGCAGGATTAGATTAGAAATGAAACTATAAGAGAGATTACTCAAGTACCATATGTGGATGAGATCATGATGAGGGGTAGATGGAGATTGTTTGACTATGCTCTTCCCACTCCCAACGACAGATTAGTTCACCAAACGTTCAGCTGGGCTCCACAAGGCACTAGAAGAGTTGGAAGACCCAGGCCTACATGGCTGAGGACTATTTCACACTCCCGAGAGATTAGTTCGCCAAACGTTCAGCTGGGCTCCCCAAGGCACTAGAAGAGTTGGAAGACCCAGGCCTACATGGCTGAGGACTATGAAGTGTGAAATAAATGATGAATGGAGAAGTATCGATTCAAAACCTCAAGATAGAGACGACTGGCGAAATCTAACCGAGACCCTTTGCATCAATAAGTGTGGGAGGAGATGATGACGATGTTTAAATCAACCTCCGATGTTCACAATTCAGGTTTCCTCAACCAGGTTAAACATCGTATGAAAATCCTACACCACAATATTGGGGTTTATTGAAAATTCACCTGTATAACCCTTTTACCCCCAAAGGACGTACTGGTACGTTTCACAAAAGCCTTACTTTACCCCCATGGACGTACCGGTACGTCCTTGCAAAAAAATGCTATAAAAACCTTTTTTTTAATATTTTTGATAATATTTTGAGAAAATTCAGGCCTTTTCCAAGAGAATGAGACCAACCTGACCTCTCTGTGACAAAAATTAAGGCTATTAGAGCAATTAAAAAAAAATATACTGCAAAATGTGCTGGGAAGAAAATAACCCCCTGGGGGTTAAGGGTTGGAAATTTCCAAATAGCCTGGGGGTTAAATGGTTAAGGATCGACTTGCTGTAAACGTTGAATGCTTTCTTTTTCTCTACAGGAACTCTATGTAATGTAAATATAAATGATAAAGATTTAATGATGCTCTTAATGATAACATATAGTTAATACAAAATCTATCAATGACCTATAGCCTTATTAAAGCAAACAAAATCTGCCTATTTGACTAGATGATGACCAAGGCTGTATATCTACTGGACAATATATTGCCTTTCTGTAACTACTATATATAAATGTATTGACATTTAAATCACATTAGGGAACCTTCTTGGGACTTACCCTTTCGTCAATATATAGTATGCAATTCATGCATCCTTACAGGCAAACTGTTTCAGGTTTTGCAACTTGAGTATGAGACCAACATTAACAGAAAAAAGACTTTTTGTTGCGACACCAGATGATACAATCTTCCTTGAGCTTTTCATATGAGAAAATTCAAAGATTATACTGTAACCTGATTTAAGGACTCGAAGGCATTTTTAATCGAGAGTAAGTTGCAGTTCTTTTCATAAATTTGCAAGCAAGATCTAAGGCTTGAACTATGCCGTGGTAATCAGTCCTGCAGTGAATACTGATGCAGTGTTTGTTTGATCTTACGAATTTGACGGATTCCTGACATAGATGTCTAGTACTTGGAAAAAAGGACCACCCCAGGCCCTAGGGGGACCTTCAATGCCAAATTGAATCTGGGGAGAGATACCAACAATTGCTGTACAAAGTAAATGTAAGAGGTTGAACAGCTAGATAATAAAAAGAGTACAGCTTAGAGATGATATGAAGCTGCAAAAACTTACAATGACTAGAGTGCTGATTCTCGAAAAGTGTCCACACCAAAGACTCAGTTGAAAACATGGTTTGAGGGCTGACCAGTATCATTCATCGCAAAGATTGAGAAGAAACACACGATCAGGATACCAATCTCAGCATGGGGCTCCTGAAAGTGATCAGGTTCCTACCCAACATCGCTGTTGTAAACCGACTGTCGAATGATTGGCTTCGGGTAGAGGGGTGGAAAGGAAGAAGTATGTAGTGCGCCTATGAATGTTTTAGTATGTCCTCTAATACTGCCCAATGTCAGGGAATGTGTAGCAGAAACAAAGTTCCCGTCCAACTGAATGGCGAGCCGGTTGGGCAAAGGTGAAAATCTGAAGTATGAAGCCTTTCCACTACGTAACGGTACAGACATCTCTAAAGTGTATCCGTTTGGTTAAGAACTGCGAAAGATGCTCCATCGAAGAAAATCACAAATGGAAGCATGTCGTCTCTCAACGTACTGAATACATTACCAATATTACTTGTGTACATTAGTAGTCACATTGCAAGCATTACCAGCAACACGAAACGCAGGAGTCTTTCTTCCGAGAGGCAATTTCCTGAAGTGCTCATGTGCTCCCTTGTGTGTCCCATCTTACTTGGACTCGTCTGTTAATGGCAGTATCTCAGGAGGTGGGGTTTGAGCGGAACTCCCCTTACCTTATTGCCTTATTGCCTATTTTTTGTTTGGGTTCCCCCAGGTCCCTCAGTGTGAGGCACCTCGTATATACACCAGAGAGTTGCTAATGCATCTTCCGGTGTATTTTGCATCTTCCAGTCTTGGATGGTCTGGGATGCATCTAAGGTATTTATCGAGCCTATTCTTAAACACATCTACGCTCACTCCTGATATAGTGAGGAAATAGTCAGTTCGACACCAAGCCCGATCATCTTGTACTTCCTAATCCACTGAAAATGGAATTTAGGGAAATTGTTGGCTGTTTCCTATTGATATTCACAGGTCCTTCATGGTAGACTTGAGTAGAAAACAATATACTTTTCCCAATTTCAAACGAACCCCAGATTGTGACACAAGTGGGTAAAGTAATCTGTCTTGAACCTATAACAAACAGCCTCTCAAGGAGACAAGGATCAGCAAGTCGTCGAGATACCTCAAAGGAAGTATCCCGTTCCAGAGGGACCCAAGCCGAGACCAGCAAACACTCACGTAAACAATTGGGACGCGGTAGACAGTCCAAAGCAAACGGCTTTGAACTTGTACACTACCGTAAAGACTCGAGGATGAAGCAGCGGTAATTTCTGGTATTGACTAACATGTATTTGAAAATCATTTTCCTTCAGGTTCAATGAAAGCAAAAAGTCTTCCTCCCTCATGATAGAGTGCACGATACTTGTCGTTCTCCATTCCAATGAAACCAGAAGGTAGTGAAACTGCTGGCTACTTACCAATTTTGCTTCCCCTAAACCTGGAGCAATCGCTGGTATGGGAGCCAACGTAGAATTGGTTCCTCAATGGCTAGGTGGACCAAACACTGGTGTGGGAGCCAATGTAGAATTGGTTCCTCAATGGCTAGGTGGAGCAATCGCTGATGTGGGAGCCAATGTAGAATTGGGTTCCTCAATGGCTAGGTGGAGCAATCGCTGGTATGGGAGCCAATGTAGAATTGGTTCCTCAATGGCTAGGTGGAGCAATCGCTGGTGTGGGAGCCAATGTAGAATTGGTTCCTCAATGGCTAGGTGGAGCAATCGCTGGTGTGGGAGCCAATGTAGAATTGGTTCCTCAATGGCTAGGTGGAGCAATCGCTGGTATGGGAGCCAATGTAGAATTGGTTCCTCAATGGCTAGGTGGAGCAATCGCTGGTGTGGGAGCCAATGTAGAATTGGTTCCTCAATGGCTAGGTGGAGCAATCGCTGGTGTGGGAGCCAATGTAGAATTGGTTCCTCAATGGCTAGGTGGAGCAATCGCTGGTGTGGGAGCCAATGTAGAATTGGTTCCTCAATGGCTAGGTGGAGCAATCGCTGGTGTGGGAGCCAATGTAGAATTGGTTCCTCAATGGCTAGGTGGAGCAATCGCTGGTGTGGGAGCCAATGTAGAATTGGTTCCTCAATGGCTAGGTGGAGCAATCGCTGGTGTGGGAGCCAATGTAGAATTGGTTCCTCAATGGCTAGGTGGAGCAATCGCTGGTGTGGGAGCCAATGTAGAATTGGTTCCTCAATGGCTAGGTGGAGCAATCGCTGGTGTGGGAGCCAATGTAGAATTGGTTCCTCAATGGCTAGGTGGAGCAATCGCTGGTGTGGGAGCCAATGTAGAATTGGTTCCTCAATGGCTAGGTGGAGCAATCGCTGGTGTGGGAGCCAATGTAGAATTGGTTCCTCAATGGCTAGGTGGAGCAATCGCTGGTGTGGGAGCCAATGTAGAATTGGTTCCTCAATGGCTAGGTGGAGCAATCGCTGGTGTGGGAGCCAATGTAGAATTGGTTCCTCAATGGCTAGGTGGAGCAATCGCTGGTGTGGGAGCCAATGTAGAATTGGTTCCTCAATGGCTAGGTGGAGCAATCGCTGGTGTGGGAGCCAATGTAGAATTGGTTCCTCAATGGCTAGGTGGAGCAATCGCTGGTGTGGGAGCCAATGTAGAATTGGTTCCTCAATGGCTAGGTGGAGCAATCGCTGGTGTGGGAGCCAATGTAGAATTGGTTCCTCAATGGCTAGGTGGAGCAATCGCTGGTGTGGGAGCCAATGTAGAATTGGTTCCTCAATGGCTAGGTGGAGCAATCGCTGGTGTGGGAGCCAATGTAGAATTGGTTCCTCAATGGCTAGGTGGAGCAATCGCTGGTGTGGGAGCCAATGTAGAATTGGTTCCTCAATGGCTAGGTGGAGCAATCGCTGGTGTGGGAGCCAATGTAGAATTGGTTCCTCAATGGCTAGGTGGAGCAATCGCTGGTGTGGGAGCCAATGTAGAATTGGTTCCTCAATGGCTAGGTGGAGCAATCGCTGGTGTGGGAGCCAATGTAGAATTGGTTCCTCAATGGCTAGGTGGAGCAATCGCTGGTGTGGGAGCCAATGTAGAATTGGTTCCTCAATGGCTAGGTGGAGCAATCGCTGGTGTGGGAGCCAATGTAGAATTGGTTCCTCAATGGCTAGGTGGAGCAATCGCTGGTGTGGGAGCCAATGTAGAATTGGTTCCTCAATGGCTAGGTGGAGCAATCGCTGGTGTGGGAGCCAATGTAGAATTGGTTCCTCAATGGCTAGGTGGAGCAATCGCTGGTGTGGGAGCCAATGTAGAATTGGTTCCTCAATGGCTAGGTGGAGCAATCGCTGGTGTGGGAGCCAATGTAGAATTGGTTCCTCAATGGCTAGGTGGAGCAATCGCTGGTGTGGGAGCCAATGTAGAATTGGTTCCTCAATGGCTAGGTGGAGCAATCGCTGGTGTGGGAGCCAATGTAGAATTGGTTCCTCAATGGCTAGGTGGAGCAATCGCTGGTGTGGGAGCCAATGTAGAATTGGTTCCTCAATGGCTAGGTGGAGCAATCGCTGGTGTGGGAGCCAATGTAGAATTGGTTCCTCAATGGCTAGGTGGAGCAATCGCTGGTGTGGGAGCCAATGTAGAATTGGTTCCTCAATGGCTAGGTGGACCAATCGCTGGTGTGGGAGCCAATGTAGAATTGGTTCCTCAATGGCTAGGTGGACCAATCGCTGGTGTGGGAGCCAATGTAGAATTGGTTCCTCAATGGCTAGGTGGACCAATCGCTGGTGTGGGAGCCAATGTAGAATTGGTTCCTCAATGGCTAGGTGGAGCAATCGCTGGTGTGGGAGCCAATGTAGAATTGGTTCCTCAATGGCTAGGTGGACCAATCGCTGGTGTGGGAGCCAATGTAGAATTGGTTCCTCAATGGCTAGGTGGACCAAACGCTGGTGTGGGAGCCAATGTAGAATTGGTTCCTCAATGGCTAGGTGGACCAAACGCTGGTGTGGGAGCCAATGTAGAATTGGTTCCTCAATGGCTAGGTGGAGCAATCGCTGGTGTGGGAGCCAATGTAGAATTGGTTCCTCAATGGCTAGGTGGAGCAATCGCTGGTGTGGGAGCCAATGTAGAATTGGTTCCTCAATGGCTAGGTGGAGCAATCGCTGGTGTGGGAGCCAATGTAGAATTGGTTCCTCAATGGCTAGGTGGAGCAATCGCTGGTGTGGGAGCCAATGTAGAATTGGTTCCTCAATGGCTAGGTGGAGCAATCGCTGGTGTGGGAGCCAATGTAGAATTGGTTCCTCAATGGCTAGGTGGAGCAATCGCTGGTGTGGGAGCCAATGTAGAATTGGTTCCTCAATGGCTAGGTGGAGCAATCGCTGGTGTGGGAGCCAATGTAGAATTGGTTCCTCAATGGCTAGGTGGAGCAATCGCTGGTGTGGGAGCCAATGTAGAATTGGTTCCTCAATGGCTAGGTGGAGCAATCGCTGGTGTGGGAGCCAATGTAGAATTGGTTCCTCAATGGCTAGGTGGAGCAATCGCTGGTGTGGGAGCCAATGTAGAATTGGTTCCTCAATGGCTAGGTGGAGCAATCGCTGGTGTGGGAGCCAATGTAGAATTGGTTCCTCAATGGCTAGGTGGAGCAATCGCTGGTGTGGGAGCCAATGTAGAATTGGTTCCTCAATGGCTAGGTGGAGCAATCGCTGGTGTGGGAGCCAATGTAGAATTGGTTCCTCAATGGCTAGGTGGAGCAATCGCTGGTGTGGGAGCCAATGTAGAATTGGTTCCTCAATGGCTAGGTGGAGCAATCGCTGGTGTGGGAGCCAATGTAGAATTGGTTCCTCAATGGCTAGGTGGAGCAATCGCTGGTGTGGGAGCCAATGTAGAATTGGTTCCTCAATGGCTAGGTGGAGCAATCGCTGGTGTGGGAGCCAATGTAGAATTGGTTCCTCAATGGCTAGGTGGAGCAATCGCTGGTGTGGGAGCCAATGTAGAATTGGTTCCTCAATGGCTAGGTGGAGCAATCGCTGGTGTGGGAGCCAATGTAGAATTGGTTCCTCAATGGCTAGGTGGAGCAATCGCTGGTGTGGGAGCCAATGTAGAATTGGTTCCTCAATGGCTAGGTGGAGCAATCGCTGGTGTGGGAGCCAATGTAGAATTGGTTCCTCAATGGCTAGGTGGAGCAATCGCTGGTGTGGGAGCCAATGTAGAATTGGTTCCTCAATGGCTAGGTGGAGCAATCGCTGGTGTGGGAGCCAATGTAGAATTGGTTCCTCAATGGCTAGGTGGAGCAATCGCTGGTGTGGGAGCCAATGTAGAATTGGTTCCTCAATGGCTAGGTGGAGCAATCGCTGGTGTGGGAGCCAATGTAGAATTGGTTCCTCAATGGCTAGGTGGAGCAATCGCTGGTGTGGGAGCCAATGTAGAATTGGTTCCTCAATGGCTAGGTGGAGCAATCGCTGGTGTGGGAGCCAATGTAGAATTGGTTCCTCAATGGCTAGGTGGAGCAATCGCTGGTGTGGGAGCCAATGTAGAATTGGTTCCTCAATGGCTAGGTGGAGCAATCGCTGGTGTGGGAGCCAATGTAGAATTGGTTCCTCAATGGCTAGGTGGAGCAATCGCTGGTGTGGGAGCCAATGTAGAATTGGTTCCTCAATGGCTAGGTGGAGCAATCGCTGGTGTGGGAGCCAATGTAGAATTGGTTCCTCAATGGCTAGGTGGAGCAATCGCTGGTGTGGGAGCCAATGTAGAATTGGTTCCTCAATGGCTAGGTGGAGCAATCGCTGGTGTGGGAGCCAATGTAGAATTGGTTCCTCAATGGCTAGGTGGAGCAATCGCTGGTGTGGGAGCCAATGTAGAATTGGTTCCTCAATGGCTAGGTGGAGCAATCGCTGGTGTGGGAGCCAATGTAGAATTGGTTCCTCAATGGCTAGGTGGAGCAATCGCTGGTGTGGGAGCCAATGTAGAATTGGTTCCTCAATGGCTAGGTGGAGCAATCGCTGGTGTGGGAGCCAATGTAGAATTGGTTCCTCAATGGCTAGGTGGAGCAATCGCTGGTGTGGGAGCCAATGTAGAATTGGTTCCTCAATGGCTAGGTGGAGCAATCGCTGGTGTGGGAGCCAATGTAGAATTGGTTCCTCAATGGCTAGGTGGAGCAATCGCTGGTGTGGGAGCCAATGTAGAATTGGTTCCTCAATGGCTAGGTGGAGCAATCGCTGGTGTGGGAGCCAATGTAGAATTGGTTCCTCAATGGCTAGGTGGAGCAATCGCTGGTGTGGGAGCCAATGTAGAATTGGTTCCTCAATGGCTAGGTGGAGCAATCGCTGGTGTGGGAGCCAATGTAGAATTGGTTCCTCAATGGCTAGGTGGAGCAATCGCTGGTGTGGGAGCCAATGTAGAATTGGTTCCTCAATGGCTAGGTGGAGCAATCGCTGGTGTGGGAGCCAATGTAGAATTGGTTCCTCAATGGCTAGGTGGAGCAATCGCTGGTGTGGGAGCCAATGTAGAACTGGTTCCTCAATGGCTAGGTGGAGCAATCACTGGTGTGGGAGCCAATGTAGAACTGGTTCCTCAATGGCTAGGTGGAGCAATCACTGGTGTGGGAGCCAATGTAGAATTGGTTCCTCAATGGCTAGGTGGAGCAATCACTGGTGTGGGAGCCAATGTAGAATTGGTTCCTCAATGGCTAGGCAAGATTAAGATTATATTCAAATCCAATCGGATGTTTTTGGTTATACTAGAGTATCTGCATTACTTTCCTCCATTTGCTGAAACAAATATTCAGTGTTATCAGCATACTTCAGCCCCAATTTCTGCACAGCCATAAGGTTTGGTTACCAATATATGATTCTCATATGGCAAATAGTCAGCTGATTGTTGAGGACTCCAAGAGGAAGAAGTTTTGATATAGAAGCTATCAGAAAGGCAAGCACGAACCATCAGGGGAAAAGGCAGTCTGAAGCTATGGTATGAACTGAAAACCAAAGCCTAGGGGATGAACAACTTCAGAGACTGAAAGATAGGTATCCAGATGCAAGAATCCTTCAGGTTCACCAAGCGAGAGAAGTCTGGTTTTTGTCGGTAGGTCGTACAGTATTTGCCACAATCATTCGAATGGAAAGAAATTCAGTCATCCGGCTGCTGTCGACTTCATCTGAAGAGTTTCTGTTAAGGCCTGTGGAACTGCCTGGAGTGGAAGGCATTCTAGTGTCTCTCTCTCTCTCTACCCCTTGCTTTACCATCAGGATCCAAAGGAACACCAGTAAAGTAACGTCGAGTCAAAAACGTCCTTGCCTTCTGCCTGTTTGGGACTGTCGAGCTTTGGGTTGTGAAGTATATGGCTGCACCCAACAAAATGTCGAGGAAGCCACTGCTACACTGATCCTGAAAGTGGCTTTCAAGGTAGATTCAGAGCCCGAGATGTGCCCTTTGTGCCCGAGTCTTGCACTGGGTCCCTGTTTTCAGTGCTGCAATCGCTGAATTGATGGACAGCGGTGATGGAGTCACCGAAGAGTCTCATGAATGTCTCGAGACAGGAGAGGGATGTCGGCTCGGTCTCGTAGCAGCGAGAACACTTGTAAATGCCAAACCCCTTCCATGGTGTGGGAGACTTTCGATATCCAAAGCATACTACAGGAGGGAAGTGGTAAGGCTATGTCGAAGACGGATTTCTTGGTGGGTAAATAAGATATTGTTACAATGGGATAAATTTGACTGAACCAAAGCAATGAGGGCAATAAGAAAAACAAAGCTGTAAGGTTTGTATATAAAAATACCCCATCAGACATGAGAGCAAAGGCCCAAATGGTTCATAAAGTCTGTACTACTCCACGCAGCAGAAAATATAAGCCATTTGAAAGAGCGTGACAATAAGAGATTCAAAA
Source organism: Palaemon carinicauda (assembly GCF_036898095.1). Lineage (NCBI taxonomy): Eukaryota > Metazoa > Arthropoda > Malacostraca > Decapoda > Palaemonidae > Palaemon > Palaemon carinicauda. The sequence goes on from NW_027171654.1 coordinate 100,775, forward strand.
TCAAGGTGAGGATGGAAGGTTATATTAAGATGAAGAACTTACAATATGATGTGGTTCAGTTGCTGGATAAGAGATGGTTTGGACTAGTATTGAGAATCGAAGAGAAACAGAGTTGCAGTCTATTACAAGAAAGTACTTGGACAAGAACCAGTAGAAGGTCAAGGAGATCAATGTAAAATAGGCAGAGATGGAGACCTTGACTTGATCGAAGTTTAGGTAGCTTCGAAATCGAACAGAACAAAGAAGGCAAGAGCTCATCTTGTGTGATTTCACTAGGAGGAAATACCAAGTGATAACGCTGATGAAAACGATGAAGGCAAACCAGCCCATAAACACGTGTATAAGTATTTCAGTCCTTATATCTTATATCTTCCCTTTACTTCCTCAGCAATTTTGAAACATTCATACAGTGAAGAATGTCCTGTAGAGTACAAAAATCATGCATCGCAAAACCAAACTTCAACACCACAGAAATATAGTTTTAAAATTTAAAGCTTTATATTTTCTGTGCACTTTCATCTTTCCTTCATCAACTCTTCACTCCCTCTCCTTTGAGAATATACTTTAAGACATTTTCCAGTCAGGGAAGAAAATAAAACATATCTTTGACTTGGCCAATCTTGATAACTTTAATTCTTCAGAAAATCAAGACCATTAATTTCCTTTACATCAAATATTAGATTTATTCCTTCTTACCCAAGAACATTTATGTTTATCCACCTTCTTCCCACAAAGTTAAGGGCAGGTTACTGCATTACACGTAGCAGAGAACTAGGCATCCATTCTTAAGATGTTCCTCATATTTACTAGCAAATCAAATCCCATCACATTTAAAACTAAATTTCAAAAGGACTTTACAGAAGCCGGAAATGGCTATTAAAATCCTGACGAGGTCGCTATAACTAAAGACAGGTGGCGTGGAAACTCATATCCTACGTGTCACTGACACACCAGCCTTTGATCTTGGGCATGAAACATGCGAGGTGGTCGAGTCAATAAGTGTACCTCCAAGAACTCTCTGTATAATGTAGTAAGGGAAAACTAGAAATTACAGTACTTTCAAAATACGGTAGTGTCGTCGTCGTCGTCGCCCACTCGTGTCCGAGTATTGGGTTCTGTCGTTAGCCATCAGCCTCCTATCTAGAGATGAAGAAGGGTGGAGGAAACGACAAAATGGCAGTAGCTGGGTATATTGTTTTGGGTGGTCGTGGCTTTGCAACGGCCACGCACACACACTTGGCCCACATCGTTTTCACCGCGGCTCAAGACATATGAGACAGGCGGCTTCTCCGATGTTGGTTGCATCGGGCTGCCGGGTTCTGGTTATGTCAAGGCCCACCTTGTTGCCTGCCCGATAGGCATTGCCCTCTTCCGCCGGTGCTGGGAAGCTCCGCCGTTGGGGTCTTGTTTGGTTTGGTTTGGTTTGATTTTGGAGTATTCCTTCTCCTAGCCTTTGCCTATCTGAAATAAAGGAGAAGGCCTATAGGGGTCCAGTCTTGGTCTGGTCTCTCAGAACTGGCCTTAGCGGAATGGTTGAGCCTGCCAGGGTGGATAAACTACCCCACCACCATTGCCCAGCCCATCATTGAGACACTCAAGCCCCTCTACTGCAGCAAAGTGCTGAACCATCAGAGGGGACAGTACTGTACATACAAGAATACAAACCATTATATTTTAACAGGAGACTCTTCACTGGGAAGGAGAAAGTCTCTATGAACTAAAATCCGACTGGTTTAACTTTCCCGGGAAATGTCGGAGCACCTGGTCCTGTATAGTAGCGAAGGGGATGATACCTGCCAACCTACCGACAGCCAGTGCATGGGGGTAATACATGCGCTAGGTTAGGCCCATACCAAGAGTAAATGGTAATAGGACATAAAACCTTTAAAATGCCAACCGAAATGAAGGACCTAAAGGGAGCAATTGAATTTAAGAAGAAACTAAAGACATTACTTTTCACAAGATTATATGATTTGGAAGATGCTACAATCAAAGAATTGTATAAGTTATAGTGAAAATGTTTCGTTAGATGATTAATACGGACCCGCCCGAGAAGTAGTTCACTCGACTTCAGTGGAGGGTTGGACTTAAACCCAAAACAAGTAGGTAAGCAAATATAGGATATGTAGTACAAATGTATACTCGTCTAAAATAGGTTCGAATACCTTCGATTCATCTGTCTATGAGGATGGGGGAAACTCTTGACGCATCTCGTCTGCAAAAAAAAAAAAAAAAGGCTTACTCTTATGAAACTCCCAGCTCATATAGTCCTATTTGGTAACGTCCTTGACTGGTGATCACCAGACTGGGGTTCGAGTCCCTCTCAAACTCGTTAGTTCCTTTGATTGCTGCAAACTCGTTAGTTCCTTTGATTGCTGCAACCTCACCCTCCTTGTGAGCTAAGGTTGGGGGGGTTTGGAGGAGCCTATAGGTCTATCTGCTGAGTCATCAGCAGCCATTGTCCTGCTTGCTAGGGCAATGTCACTGTCCCTTGCCTCTGCCATTCATGAGCGACCTTTAAACCTTTAATTGCTGAGGAAGACTTAGTACCCCTAATTTGCCTAAGTTGGACCTCCTACACCTTAGCCGGTTGATGTATAGGCAAGACTAGTGGTCTCGTAAAGCCGTAAAGATATGAGTGCTCTTCGATACTTTCTCTTTATCCAGCCAGTGCTAAGAAAAATCTTTGGTGCTCAGGCACAAAGCACCTAGTCTTCTTTAAATAGCACTGTGGGGCCCCGGAGAACAGAGAAGCAAGTCCTTCTGATGCCCTCTAGATAACTACCAAGAAGAAAAGAATACGGATTCAAACCTGGCATCGTGGGAGCTGGATCTTGGCCATGATCTCGGGAACCAGCTAAGGAGACGGTTTCATCTTTCAAAAGGACTAGTGGCATACAAGAAGTTAAAAGCTTGCCAACAAAGTTAAAAGCATGCAAACAAAGTTAAAAACATGTAAGAAAAGTAAAAATATGTCAGCAACGTTAAAAGCATGTTAGCAAAGTTAAAAGCTTGCCAATAAAGTTAAAAGCATGCCAACAAATTTAAAACCAAGTTAAAATCATGCCAACAAAGTAAAAAACAAGTTATAATCCTGCCAACAAAGTTAAAAGCTTGCCAACAAAGTTGAAAAGCTTGCCAACATAGTTAAAAGCTTGCCAATAAAATTAAAAAGCTTGCCAAAGTTAAAAAGCTTGCCAACTCTCTTCTGTAAAGCTAAGGTAGCTGAAAAAGTGACTAGATCTTTGTCAGACAATCATCTCAATGACTTGTATGGGACAGGCATATGAGACTTTGGACACTGGTAACATCCTACTCCAAGCCCAGATGTCCCACTATGGGAACGACTACTTGAATATCCTCATGGACAGACAATTCCAACAAAGAGTATAGGTATACAGCATGTACATCCCTCAGTCGGAAGACTTTGCTCTAAGTTGAGCAGTTAGCCTTTCCGGCCACGACTATGAGGAGTGTTCGTGGACAAGCAAGTTCATGATCTGTGTTAATAAAGTACTATTGAAGAAGCATAGCTCCCTTTTACAGCACCAATTGCAGAATATGGTCCACTTCCTAGGAAGACCACTACGCAAGCCCATCACAGGCCCTCGACATCTCCATAGTAGTCCCTTTTGATAAGCTTTTTGCTCAGAGGGCATAATGTACAGTCTCCAACCGTGAAGTGCAAATTATTTCATGGATTGAAGGTACAGTACAGTACAGTACTTCTAAAGTTGCAGTCGACAGAAAAGCGAGTTCCAGGAGATACTTCTTTCAGAAACCAAACTAAACATCCTATTAGATTGAGATTCCACTTGTGGTCATTTGGGAGCCAAGGTCCTCCCGACACCTGACGAGATCCATACTTGGCTGATCTGACAGGCAAATCAGGTTGAACAGGGGAAATGCGTAAGAGTGCAGGCAATCTCATGGGTAATGGACGGCAGCCTCGAACTCTTCCCAATGTTTTGAAATGGAGAAACAGAACACAAGGAGAATCTTGTTTAGCCATATGGTGAGCAGGTCAATCATCTTTGATCCCCAGAGTAAATAGCATTTCCATCTCAGATGAAAGGGACCACTGCAAACTCACAACCTTCACCTTGTGACTGGGCTTTTGGAGAGCAGGTCAATCATCTTTGATCCCCAGAGTAAATAGCATTTGTATCTCACAAGAAGGGTATCGCTGCGAACTCACAACCTTCACCTTGTGACTGGGCTTGTTGGCTAGATCATTCGTCTTGTCAGAAATGAAGCTTGTTGACAGATTTACACCTACTTTGTCAAATCACAAAGACTGTAAAAGACAATCTAGCTTCGCTCATTGTTGTATGCTGTGACTGTACTGTCGAGTTGTCGCTCGAAGAACATGGAGTGCTCAATCAAACTATAGGAAAGCTTGTAGTATGCATTTCCAATTGGTTAACCCTTTTACCCCCAAAGGACGTACTGGTACGTTCCACAAAACACATCCCTTTACCCCCATGGACGTACCGGTACGTCCTTGCAAAAAAATGCTATAAAATTTTTTTATTTCATATTTTTGATAATTTTTTGAGAAAATTCAGGCATTTTCCAAGAGAATGAGACCAACCTGACCTCTCTATGACAAAAACTAAGGCTGTTAGAGCAATTTAAAAAAAATATATACTGCAAAATGTGCTGGGAAAAAAATAACCCCCTGGGGGTTAAGGGTTGGAAATTTCCAAATAGCCTGGGGGTAAAAGGGTTAATATGCAGGACCATTTTTCCTGGGATCCACATCCCTGAAGAGCTTAATCCCTCAGGTGCATTTCCCATCTCTTCCTGGAAACGTCTGCGATTAGAGGCACCTTCGAAGGTTGAGAGGAACATCCTTAGCTAGGTTTTCATTGTTCAACCACCAGGAAAGATCATCTTGCATCTACTACATGACTGGAACAAAAATAGGAAGGGCGACTGCTGACAAGCGAAGCTTCAGACACCATAGAAGAGATTGCTAGGAGACGCTAATGTGGAAAGAATTTCTCCAACGAAGATGTCCTCGAAGACATTAACACCGACGAGCAGGGAGTTCTCGATTGGGAGTGAGTGGGAGTGGGAGCATCGCCTCTCCGAACATACCAATGTGATCCAATGTAATCAGCTACTTCATGCTCTGTTAGGGTGTTAGACAAAGGCGAGGCAGAAAAGGAAGAGGAACTTGAAGTTCCATCAGTGTCACTTAGGGGCCGAAAGTGATGACACTCATATGACCTAAGAGATCCTAGGAACTCCATGAAGAGCAAGCACTGCCAAGTGCTATGCTTTTAGAGAAAATCATAGTTTAACATGGGACAGCATTTCTATAGAAAAAAATTTTCCTGCAGTAAAGTGTGCTAATGAATTTTTACTTTTTTTCAAGCCGCAAATAAGCTGTTTTCCTGTTATTCCAGGTCTAAGACCTAGCTGGGGAAAGCCCCTAGACACCCCTTCCTAGGTCACAGACCTAGCTGGGGGCAAGCCCACCGGACAGGCCCCCTTTCCCGGCCCGGTCACAATCCTTAAAAGTAAATCAGAGATAATGATCTACCTTTTTATCCTTTACCATATATGCACTATCACTAACATACACAGGGTCCTAAAAATAATAATTACAAATAAGGATTTACTAACAAATGAGAAATAACTCGGGAGCATAGAATGCCAATACTTTATGTAATTTTTCTTGGATTTATTATGCGGCCCAGAGAACATCCCCGTGTTGTTCTATAATTATACCAGTTCTTGTGGCTTTCCGGCTAAAGTGGCCGACAAGAACGAGACGACACAAATAAAATTAAACTAGGCAGCAGGAGACACTACTTCCCAAGGGAATTAACAGTAACAAGAATGCTGTTGAATATTCCTCAGACACAACAAACTACCAATTATTTAAAATTAAACACAAAGATTAAAATAGCCAGCCGACGGCACTGGGAGTGCGTCTGCTCTCCGGCAGCCGAAAGCAAGAGTGAGAGCTCCGTGGTCTGTTGAGTGGGCGGGGCTCTCCCTCCACCAGGAAGTAACTATTCCTAAAATATTTTATTTTTCCTTATTTCCTTTCCTTACTGGGCTATTTTCCCTGTTCGGGCCCCTGGAATTGTAGCATCCTGCTTTTCCAACTAGGGTTGCAGCTTAGCATTTAATAATAATAATAATAATAATAATAATAATAATAATAATAATAATAATAATACCACCTCGGTAAAAGTTTCAATGGCCGTATCCAGTTTTGCTGAAAGCATAAGAGTGTATTCGTGTAAGTACAGATTGTATTTGAAACTAATAAAAATCATTTTAACCCTTTTACCCCCAATGGACGTACCGGTGCGTTTCACAAAACTCATCCCTTTAGCCCCCATGGACGTACTGGTACGTCCTTGCAAAAAACTGCTATTTACATTTTTTTTTGCTTATTCTTGATAACTTTGAGAAATTTCAGCATTTTCCAAAAGATTGAGACCAACCTGACCTCTCTATGACGAGAATTAAGGCTGTTAGAGCAATTTTAAAAATATATATTGCAAAATGTGCTTGAAAAAAAAAATGCCTGGGGGTTAAGGGTTGGAAAATTCCAAAACACTCATCCCTTTAGCCCCCTGGACCTACTGGTACGTCCTTGCAAAAAACTGCTATTTTCATTTTTTTTTTGCATATTTTTGATAAATTTATGAGAAACTTCAGGCATTTTCCAAAAGATTGAGACCAACCTGACCTCTCTATGACGAAAATTAAGGCTGTTAGAGCAATTTAAAAAATATATATTGCAAAATGTGCTTGAAAAAAAACAAAAAAAACGTCTGGGGGTTAAGGGTTGGAAAGTTCCAAAAAACTCATCTCTTTAGCCCCCTGGACCTATTGGTACGTCCTTGCAAAAAACTGCTATTTACATTCTTTTTTTGCATATTTTTGATAACTTTATGAGAAACTTCAGGCATTTTCCAAAAGTATGAGACCAACCTGACCTCTCTATGACAAAAATTAAGGCTGTTAGAGCAATTCAAAATATATATATTGCAAAATGTGCTTGAAAAAAAAAAATGCCTGGGGGTTAAGGGTTGGAAAGTTCCAAATAGCCGGGGGGGGTATAAGGGTTAAGAGATATGAGATGTTCCTGTTATACTTTTGGGAGTTTTAAATGATTTTGATGACAACCATCGAAACTCTTATTCTTAAAGTTATAGTGAAAAGATGCCTCAGACACAATTAGTCATTTCTGAAAAACCCAATTTTACATGGAAAACAAATATAAGGATACGACCTAACATCAAATGCCGTATCATTACGTACTTGGGGGTTCGTGTTCCCCACACGACACACAGGATGCCGGGTAAAATTCCTTATCTAAACAATAATCCTTTCAGAGAAAATAAGAAATGTGGTGTAGGCCAGTTTTAGGCATCTTACAAAATTTTCAGTGTCGAAAACCCTATTTTCAAGTTGAAGAAATTTCGGAGCCTTTGTAGGGTGACAGCCAGGTCCTGTAGAAAACGGGAATATTCTGAACTGTGGCCGTCGTTCTAAAAAGGATTTTGGCGGGAGAAGCTAACTTAAAAAACCCACCTAACCTATGCTAAAAGCCGTATCCTTTCCCAGGGGGGCTTCGCCCCCCCCCCCCGGACCCCCCCTTACACAACAGTTTCCTTACCTACAAGTACGACGGGAGAAGCTAACTTAAAAACCCCACCTAACCTATGCTAAAAGCCGTGTCCTTAACCAGGGGGGGCTGTGCCCCCCCGCCCCCCCCCCCCCCCCTTACACAACATATTTAAGATCCGTAGACCATTTCCAAACGTTTTTATTCTATACAAGATAACAGTCGGAGCGATAATAAGCAAATTAGGACGCTTGGCCGTAGCGCTACAAACTACCCGAAATTTCCAAATAATATTCAGCTCTTCTGTAAAATTACCCTTACGACATCCGAATAATGTTCGGGTAAAATCATACAACTTGATAAATACTAATCAACACACATAAGCGTCCACCCTGGATCACCCAGTTGCTGAAGTACTGTCAACCTGTTCACTGAAGTATTTTAAGGAGTTTTCTATACCTTCAACCATATACTTCCCTCCAGAATTGGCAACAAAAGCAAAGGGGCCTACTGTATCTCCGTTTCAGAGAATAAATCTGCCCTTTCAATATCCTTATCATAGGAGGGTTTGGACATTTATCCTTCTCCAATGGATTATTAACCCTTTACCCCCATGAACGTACCGGTACGTCCTTGTAAAAAAATGCTATAAAATTATTTTTTTCATATTTTTGATCATTTTTTTTGAGAAAATTCAGGCATTTTCCAAGAGAATAAGACCAACCTGACCTCTCTATGACAAAAATTAAGGCTGTTAGAGCAATTTAAAAAAAATATACTACAAAATGTGCTGGGAAAAAAATAACCCCTTGGGGGTTAAGGGTTGGAAATTTCCAAATAGCCTGGGGGTGAAAGGGTTCATACAGTATCCAATTCCTCCTCTTCTATTAGAATATAAAAATCACAAGCAAAGGAACGCACGGGTAAACACCGAAGATGCTATGAAAGGAGTGACGTGGTTGGCGTGGGTGGAGATGGTGGTAGTAGCAATCAGTAGTGGATGTAGAACGGCACCTCGTGGTAACGGGGATATTTGAAGGGGAGATATCTAAATGGCACGAGACCTCTGGTGGTGGTTTTCACGCCCAAGTTACTATGTACCGACACCTATTTAGGTGAGCGAGCTGGATTCATCCCTGGCGTTCCTATGCAACTTTTTTCTCTAGTAATACATAGCAGTTATATACCTTAGAAATGATGCTAAAGGAGCATTTCACTGGGCGGCACAGGTCTCTCGCCCAGAAATAGATTTTTCCTTTGTCAAAATCCCTTTTTTGTTAAGAAATACACATCCTCTTTGGTAAACTCGTTATGAAAAAAAGTTAGGTCTTGAATTATTTCAACACTAGAGGGCACTCAGTAGTGCGCAGACCTCCTCCGTGGCCGTTTATTTCACGACCTTTTTTCGACCTTGACATTGATCTTTTGACCTTAACATGTAATAATTGGGGTGGATTTCACACACTCATATATGAACCAAGTTTGAAGTCTTTGATAACGATGTCAACACTTACGGCTGATTACATGAATTGGAAATTTTGCTTGACCGTGACCTGGACCTTTGACCTACCAAATTTAATAATTTCCAGCTTTATGCATAAAAATTAATACCTGCAAGTTTCACTACTCTACGATTAAAATTGAGGCCTGGAAGCCGTTCACAAACACACACACAGGGACTTAAAAATAACCTCCTTCCAACTTTGTTGGTGGAGGTAAAAAAAAGCATAAATTTGAATTATTACAAACTTAAAAGTAAGCATACTGAATAAAAACACCTGGTGGCCCATTAGTATGCATTTAACCCTTTCACCCCCAAAAGGACGTACTGGTATGTTTCACAAAACTCATCCCTTTACCCCCATGGACGTACCGGTACGTCCCTGCAAAAAAATGCTATTTAAATTTTTTTTTTTTTGATAATTTTTTGAGAAAATTCAGGCATTTTCCAAGAGAATGAGACCAACCTGACCTCTCTATGATAAAAATTAAGGCTGTTAGAGCAATTTGAAAAAATACTGCAAAATGTGCTTGAATAAAAAATAACCCCTGGGGGTTAAGAGTTGGAAATTTCCAAATAGCCTGGGGGTAAAAGGGTTAAAACACTTACATATGCCGAGTGCATTACCAAATAATGTTCCTGCGCACCTTCTATGAGAGTAAACATATGGTGATGATGGTTTGAAACTGTCATTCAAAACCATATACTTCATATCACGTTGAGGGCGCTACCGCTACCAATTAGATCACAGTAAATAACAGATTTTGAGCGAAGCGAAAAATCTATTTTAGGGTTATTTTTGGGTTATTTACCCAAGGAAGCTACCAAAAAGGAACCTTCCTTCCATCAGGACGCCATGGCTTGAGCCCAAAAATGGTATAACACGGGCAACACTTATCAGCTTACACGGATATCTCAAGGTCCACCTCGCCTAACTTACCTCAGAGATGGGGAGACTTCACCCCAAATCCCTTAACTTACTTTAACCGACTTATCTGTAGGACTCCACATTCCTATTAATTAGTTGTCTAGCATTTCTCAGCCATAGTACATAAATATCTTAATTTTTACAAGCATGGCCAGGGCCAACAATTAATGGTAACATTACAGTAGTGTCCTACCAAGCGGCATTACCGCTTGCCAGTATATAGGAGCTTGATATTTTTTACACGAGCGAAGCGAACATACGGCAGAGCAAAAACCTTTAGATTTCAGTAATATTTCAATAGGGCCAAATGGTTTTTGCTCCGCCGTGAGCTCGCTTCGCCTGCAAAATATAAAAACATCAAGCTCCTTGGTACTAGCAAGGGGTAATAGCTGGGTGGGACTCTACCGAAATATTACCCTGTTAATTCCCACATGTTAGATTAGCCTAGCATCAAGTAATATAGCAATTTGATAGTTAAATTTCATTATTTCAAAAAAGAAAATTGGACATTCATGATTTTGAAGAAGGAATTAATGTATAAACTAAATTTTGGGTGATAAATATAACAAATAAAGTGGATTTCTACGAAATATATTAGTACAATTTAATGAAAGAATTTAAACACGCTATCTAATTCAGCTACTGGCTTATTCATGTTTTGTCTATATAAAATTTTTCCTTTACATGAAATACTGAAATAATAAGATATATAGAAACTTACCAAAGAGAAAGCAGGTTAAATATACGATTTACTACGTCACAATATTAAAAACTTGACTAATATCTTCTAAACGTGGACCTTCTACTGTGACGTAATACAATGTTTACATTTGCCAAGGAGTCTGGAGTACCAAGAATATTATTCTTCTTACTTTTAAGTTTCTTCGTCTTCAGGTTTAACATAAAAATTTTAATTGTACATGGATAAAAAAGTTAATTTATAGAATATCTCTGTTTTCTTGATTGCATAATACCTCAATTTATTGATTTGTATAAGAATTTACTATGTTATTATCTTAAGTTTCCTACACATGTGCATTTCTTGATTTATTGTATAGGCCTACATGTTGAATCTCTCTGATTTCTTGGTTCCATAATACCTCAATTTATTGATTTGTATAAGAATTTACTATGTTATTATCTTAAGTTTCCTACACATGTGCATTTCTTGATTTCTTATATAGTAGCCCTACATGTTCTGTCTTTTCTGAAAAAAAAAAATGGCAAATTTGACGTTTGAAGGGCTTTCTGATTCAAATATCTCATATGTTTCCTCAAATATATGTACTGAAATGATTACTAACCTGTTTTAGAAAGATTTTTATCATTTTGATTATAAGAATTGTGTGAGGAAACAGATCCAACATTTTTTTTTAAAGTTCATATCTTTTAACTTGAAAAGATGAATTAATAGCAGAGCCTTGTAAAATAATCTCAGAGATGATGATGATGATAATTTACAAATTTTTGACTTTAAAAAGGCTGTATGGATTAAAAAACTCTAAATTTATCTAAATATTTGCCTGAAGAAAACCAGGTGTGGCAAATTAGTCCCAAGTCTTTAATATATATATATATATATATATATATATATATAAGTTTAGTTCTGTGCTCAACTGTATTGAGCATAGACCTATGAAAATTCAAGTAATATTCTCGAATATAGCAGAAAATTGCTTGACCAGCATGAGACATTGACAATGTTCGCTTTGACATAACCCCTCTTGCGTACATTGGTCAACATCTTACGGCCCACAGAAGGCTTTATTCTTCTCACCTTGCTACACTTGTAGTCTCCTATTCTATTAGGGTACAAGCTGGTATAAAAAACAATTATTATATACTAAGCAGCCTATAGCTTCCATACATACAGTCCTCTTCATGATACTAAACAAATCAAGACGAGAGAAAATCGCAATAGCGTAAGACCTTTAGAAGCCTTCCCTTGTTGCATCCGCGCACGCCGTCTCTCCGACGCACTTGCACGTCATCTGGAGTTAGGATTCCCGCCAAGAATCAAACGCAATCGTAGTGAGATTAGTTTATCAGCAAGAAAGAATCAGATCACAGAATCAGTCTGACTTTGGATCTTGCAAAGTCAAAAAATAGTATCAAGGATGAGTTTATCAAGGAAGAATCAGATCACAGAATCAGTCTGACTTTGGATCTTGCAAAGTCAAAAAATAGTATCAAGGTTGAGTTTATCAAGGAAGAATCAGATCACAGAATCAGTCTGACTTTGGATCTTGCAAAGTCAAAATATAGTATCAAGGATGAGTTTATCAAGGAAGAATCAGATCACAGAATCAGTCTGACTTTAAATCCTGCAAAGTCAGGAAGTAGAATCAAGGTTGATATCCCACAGAGAATATATGGTTAAAGGGGCCACATGAGGCAGAGGAGTTCTGAAGTTTCGCAGCGAAATTCGGCGTAGATTTTTCTGGAATCCAAGGCTCGTCCGCTCAGCGGCTTAATCGAGGAAGTTCAGTGTAGATGTCTGAAGAATCCAAAGATCGTCAGCTCAGCACTACGAGGAAATTCAGCGTAGATTTCGCTAGAATCCAAAGATCGTCAGCTCAACTTTCTTCAAGTATCCCGTCTCCCCCGAATCATCCTTGATGGCTACCGTCCAAGCTCCTTCGGGACTTTCTCCCCAGAAGTGCACGGACATGAAGCCCCAGGACCTGAAGCCGTCCTTGCTCTCGTCCGGGCCGCGGTGGGTCAGTACCTGCGACGTTGTGCCTGAGAGGAAGAAGTAAAAACTGCTGTATTCAACTTTGTCCTAGATTCATTTGATGAAAATAAGTATCTGGGTAAAGCAATAGATTAATTTCTTGCAAGATATTGGATATATAAAAAAAAATTATCATGAAAACTACTTTATATTCTCAGGAATATCTTTAGATCACTAAATCAATGGACGAACAAAGAATAAATGAACAGTGAAAATATATCATAGATATATGTATATAATCATCTTATATAGGATTCAATAGCACTCTTTAGGGTACTCAGGTACATAAAAACCTTATGGAAATATGTAGCTCTAACTAACAAGGCTATATATTTTGACCCTCTCCGTACATACTGTACACAGACCACGCTGGAAGTTTCCAGAGCCGCGGGGACCCTCACGGTCGATCGTTTGTTTACATGTAGAAGGGTCCACATGTTTTGGTATGATACTAGTATGTTCCCTATGTCTATATATAAGGCTGATTACAGTGAATGCCCTTAGTTCTGTTCTGTTTAGTCAATCAACTATAGTCCATTTCTTTTAGCGATGCATATTTGCACCGACTCGCGGCGGTGCCCTTTTAGCTCGGAAAAGTTTCCTGGTCGCTGATTGGTTAGAATTATCTTGTCCAACCAATCAGCGATCCGGAAACTTTTCCGAGCTAAAAGGGCACCGCTGCGAGTCGGTGCAAATATGCATCGCTAAAAGAAATGGACTATAGTTAGCTAGTTGTATCTACATAGTGCCTTTTATATTTGCTGATATATTATAGAAGACTATATCTACCACGATATAATAAACCAACTGATAATTAACATAAAATTGTGTTTTATTTCTACGTCACCTACCACTCCTTCCAATAGGCCTCATTTATTAGCAATGTACACAAGATACACAAAGTATCGGTGCACTCTCCAGTACTTAATGTAACCATTCAGTCAACCGCTGCCGTTTCGAGAGGATTGGCAGGCCTGGCTGTGGTTAGTTCACGACTCTGGTCACCGTAATTTCAATGTCTTTCGTTTCTTGGTGTCATAATGATTCGTACATATTGTGCACTGATAGCTTTTTTATCTTATGTACACAAATTAATATGAGGGTACTTATATGAATAGGTCTCACTAGGGTTCTTGGATACATGGAAATTGCTAAGGAATACATTGATGAAATAAATACAGTATATAGATATCACTAAGTCACTGGGGGTACGCGGTAATCAATGGGACATATATGTGTAAACAAGTACACGTCAGACATCAGCAGCAGAGTCCGCGCGGACACAGATACTACCAGTAATGCCTCGCATGCTTCAGTACATAGTAATACTTATAGCAAATATATGACCATATTTTAACACACAGGATAATTAAGATACTTAAAGGATTAATCGTAATTGGCAATCTTACCCGACGGCGATACAATAAAGATGGTGAGAAGCTTCCTTCTCGGATGAACGAGGGTTATGTTGGCGACGACGTGTTCGACGGACGTCATGCGCTGGGAAGATGGGACGTCGGACGAGTCGACTGACTGGGTGACATTCATCCAATTGAAAGGATGGAAAATCCTGTAGTGATAATCAATTGATGCTATCAGTTCAGACTCATATATCTTTATAGGGTTTTTATTATTAAATTTGGTATAATAAAGGTCCTGTTCTACTATGTAAAACCATTTATGTACGGTACAGTCATAAACTTAGTGTGCATGTTTATCTCAAGCATACATAAAACTGTTCAATTTCATGGCATTTTCTGTTGTAATTTGATTCAAATATTGGCTCTATTTACCAGGATATTTGAGGTCTTACTTTATATATGCAATAACCTTAGCTTGACAAATACCTGTGTCCGCTGAACATCGGAAGAACGATAATCTTCTGAGGTTCGACGTTTTTCCACCCGAGCGCAGCTTCCACCATTTTGCCAGCATTTACAGCACCAAAGCCCTGTCAAAGTTACAATGGAATATTAGTTAAACCCTCAATAAAACAGTCAAGGGAATTTTGATTATAGATGAGGATTCTACTCTGATAAGAACACTGGAAATATTACTATTATTACTACCTAAGCTATAAACAGTTGGAAAAGCATGCTGCTATAATGTCAAATGCTCCAACAGGGAATAAGAAGACAGATAGAAGTGTGTCTGAGTGTAACCTCAAGCCAAAGAACTGTAACCCAAGTAAGACCATGGTACAGAGACTATGGCACTACCCAAGATTGGAGAACTATGGTTTAATTTTGGAGTGTCCTTCTCCTAGAAGAGCTGCTTACCATAGCCAAAGTGTCTCTTTTACCCTTACCAAGTGAAAAGTAGCCACTGAACAATTACAGTGCAGTAGTTAACCCATTAAGAGAACAATGGTTTGATTTTGGAGTTTCCTTCTCCTAGAAGAGCTGCTTACCATAGCCAAAGTGTCTCTTTTACCCTTACCAAGTGGAAAGTAGCCACTGAACAATTACAGTGCAGTAGTTAACCTAGTGAAGAAGAATTTTTCAATTATCTTAGTGTTGCCAGGTGTATGAGGAAAGAAGAGAATGTGTTAAGACAGACTATGGAACTCAAACTATAGGTTTATATCTGCTATTGCAGACAAACTACTACTACTACTACTACTACTACTACTACTACTACTACTACTACTACTACTACTACTAGCTAAGCTATAACCCTAGTTGGAAAAGCAGGATGTTATAAACCCAAAGGATCCAACTGGAAAAACTGCCCAATGAGGAAAGGAAACAAGGAAATAAATAAACTACGAGAGAAGTAATGAACAATTAAGATAAAATATTCCAAGAAGAATAACATTAAAATAGATCTTTCCTATATAAACTATAAAAACAAAGGAAGGAGGAAGAGAAATAGGATAGGATAGTGTGCCCCAGTGCACCATCAAGAAAAAGAACTCTACTCCGAAACAATGGAAGAAGACTATGGTAAAGAAAACGGATTACAAAGGACTAACTAATAAATATTATACATGCATTCATATAGATTTGAGTTCCTATTGACATCCACAGAAAGTAACTGACCTGGAACAGGTGGAACTTCCTGCCGCGGCCGTTAGTCCCCCAGCCGGGTTCCAGCAGGGCTTCGGGAGTCGGCTCGGACGTCCGGACCACGAGATGCTGCGTGTCTCTCCAAGTGAGGTTCCCGCTGGAGTAGTTTAAAGCAATATCATTAACTTTACTTATCTATATGATTATCTATTACACAAGTAGGTGCACGCCTTATATACCTTGAATTATAAAACTAGTTCGCCGATACACCCGCGACTCACATGATGATATTTCACTCGTATACCATACGGTATTATTGTTATTATTATTATTATTATTATTATTATTATTAATATTGTTATTATTATTATTATTATTATTATTATTGTTAATATCATTATTATTATATCATTATTATTATTATTATTATTATTATTATTATTATTATTATCATTAATACTATTACTATTATTATTATTATTATTATTATTATTATTATTATTATTATTATTATTATTATTATTATTATTATTATTATTATTACTATGGAAGCCAATAGGTTAATAAAAAGAAATAGAACAGATTAATAAATATGACCAAAACAAAATTAAATAGTTTCCAAAAAGGTTTATTAATATTCTAAAGATTATACAGTTAAAAACATTCATTAAGTTATACCAGAAAATCACGAATATTTATTATATAAAAACCTTAGAGTTATCTTTTATAAATACCAACAATCTAAAAAAAAACATTTGACGAAACCTAAAGATGTTCCATATGCCTAAGAGCATTATAGGCCTATTTTATAATAAAATAGAATTATTTTCATTTCCTTATGACTTACTTCGCTTGTAGAACGAGGGCTACTACTCCTGCCATAAGCGGGGCAGCTGCAGATGTACCTTGAAAGTCCTTATTGCAATGGCCGTCCAATTCTGGTACTATCTGATCGAGAAATTGAATAAAAATGTAGTTTTTAACTATATTTGAATGTTTAATTTGTATTTATATTGTATATTTGGTTTTAAAATAGCATTAGAAGGATGTAGGGGGTTTTTTATTTAATGTATATTTCAGAAAAATGTAGATGTAGTAACAGCAGAAAGGTCATGTTCATTTTATCATAGGTACCCATTTTGTTTACTATTATAGAAAACGGTATTTATTTCTAATCATAGAAAATGGATAATAATCTAAACTGAGGAGAAGAGAGAGAGAGAGAGAGAGAGAGAGAGAGAGAGAGAGAGAGAGACTTGTGAAAAAGAGAGGGGATTAACTTACCTAAATGAGAGAGAGAGAGAGAGAGAGAGAGAGAGAGAGAGAGAGAGAGAGAGAGAGAGAGAGAGAGAGCCAGTTAGACAAAATATTACAAAGAAAATAATTTGAGAGAGAGAGAGAGAGAGAGAGAGAGAGAGACTTATGAAAAAGAGAGGGAGAAACTTACCTAAATGAGAGAGAGAGAGAGAGAGAGAGAGAGAGAGAGAGAGAGAGAGAGAGGATACAAAATATTACAAAGAAAATAATTTGAGAGAGAGAGAGAGAGAGAGAGAGAGAGAGAGAGAGATCTTACAAGATAACAGATTGTAAACAACACCAAAACACGTCCAGGACGAAAATAAACAGTAGGAAGATGATGAAAGATTAGAAACAAACAATTAGGCCCATAGGCCTACTGATGAGATGTTTGTCTGTATGTTTTGGCCAAGCAAACATGAAAGGCCATTATTAAACAAACAATGGCAATGAAATAAACTATTTATGCCATTCATTTAAAGGTTTAAAGGCCCCTCATGAATAGCAGGAGGAAGGGACAGTGACATTACCCTATCAAGCAGGACAATGCCCTAGAGACTGAGCAGATATACATATGATCAGCGCCCAAGCCCCATCTCCACTCAAGCTAGGACCAAGGAGGGCCAGGCAATGGCTGCTGATGACTCAGCAGATAGACCTATAGGCTCCCCAAAAACACCCCATTCTTAGCTCACAAGGATGGAGAGGTTGCAGCGACCAAAGAAACTATCGAGTTTGAGCGGGACTCGAACCCCAGTCTGGCGCACTCAAGCTAGGACCAAGGAGGGCCAGGCAATGGCTGCTGATGACTCAGCAGATAGACCTATAGGCTCCTCAAAAACACCCCATTCTTAGCTCACAAGGATGGAGAGGTTGCAGTGACCAAAGAAACTAGCGAGTTTGAGCGTGACTCGAACACCAGTCTGACATTCGCCAGTCAGGGACGTTACCGCGTCGGCCAGCAAAACCCCTAATTTGGGTCTATCCCCCTTCTTCTGTGTTCCCTGAGTCAATTTCTTTTAGCGATGCAGATTTGCACCGACTCGCAGCGGTGCCCTTTTAGCTCGGAAAAGTTTCCTGATCGCTGATTGGTTGGACGAGATAATTCTAACCAATCAGCGATCAGGAAACTTTTCTCAGTTAAAAGGGCACCGCTGCGAGTCGGTGCAAATCTGCCACGATAAAAAAAATGGACTGTAGGTTCTATAATAGGGCGCTAGGACCGGGAAAGCCAACAGCACCAAGGAGTGACAGCGAGAAAGAAGGAAATGCTTAGATAAAGATGTGTAGTTAGGGGCAGACGTGATGCTGGTGAAACGCTTTCGTCATGCTTATAGGGTTCAGCATGACGTGCACTGGAGAGACCAACCAACACGGGAAGGCATTGCGAGAGACTCGGCTACTTCGATCGGCATTTTAGCAACCGAAGATATAAGATGCGAAACTATAAAGATATTTGTTGTATATTAAAAGACATATTATTACCTAAACTGTGAGGCCTAATGGACACCATATGAAATATACAAGAAATTTGTAGCAATTTATAATCCTTCGCACTCCCCATGAGAGATTAGTTCACCAAACGTTTAATTGAGCTCCACAAGGCCCTAGACATGTTGGAAAACCCAGGCCCACATGGCTGAGAACTATATAGCGTGAAGTAGGTGATGAATACAGAAGTATTGATTTAAATGCTCAAGATAGAGATGACTGGCGAAATCTAACCGAGGCCCTTTGCGTCAATAGGCATAAGAGGAGATGATGATGAGTTCACCAAACGTTTAACTGGGCTCCACAAGGCCCTAGACATGTTGGAAAACCCAGGCCTATAAGGCTGAGAACTATATAGCATGAAGTTAAAGAAGATGAGAGAAGTATTGATTTAAATGCTCAAGATAGAGACGACTGGCGAAATCTAACCGAGGCCCTTTGCGTCAATAGGCGTAAGAGGAGATGATGATGATGATGATAGTTCACTAAACGTTTAATTGGGCTCCACAAGGCCCTAGACATGTTGGAAAACCCAGGCCCACATGGCTGAGAACTATATAGCGTGGAGCTGATGAATGGAGAAATATTGAATTAAAAGCTCAAGATAGAGACGACTGGCGAAATCTATTTGATGCCCTTTGCGTCAATAGGCGTAGGAGGAGAGGATGATGATGATAAATTACTATTCTATATATCCCAAACTTTTTATTTAATCCATTGTCTTTGTGTGACAGACGCTTCATAGGCTGAGAGGGTTAGTTTCACACAGCCCTGAGATTTTAATAAACACTCACCACACTCAGTGTCTTCATGTTTCGCTTCTTCCTCTCCTTAGCTGCCGCCAAGGTGTGTTCCCCGCCGACGTAGACGGCGGCGAGAGTCGAGGCGCACGGCTCCTCGTAGAACGTCGAAGTCCCCAGGTCGGTCAGGGCAGAGACGGACAGGGTGTATATGGACGAGGCGTATCCGTCCAGGTTGCAGTTGTCCCCCAAGACGCCGCCGTTTCCCGAAGCCCAGACGTATATGGTTCCCTTGCCGTCACGTCCCTGTGGAGAGGTTGGTGATTAGAGTCGAGTGATTTATGTCAGTTACCTAAGATGGGTAGGATGATCTATACTTGTAATTTGGTAAAAGGGAATTGGTAGATTTATATTTCATTCTGTTTACCTAATTAGAAATTTCCTACCTAGAGGTTTAAGGGATTGAAGATCGTTCACGAACAGCAGAGGCAAAAGACACGGCAATATCCTAAAGGTCTGACCATATATATGTAAGATCATTGCCCAAGCCCACTCTCCATCAAGTTAGGACTACAGAGAGCCTAGGCAATGGCTACTGATGACTCAGCAGGTAGATTTATAAGCTCCCCGAAATGCCCCATCCCTAGCCCCCAAGGACAGTCAGGTTACAGACACTACTAGATACAATCAAGCGCGATCAAGTTTCAGACTCTTCCAAGAGATTAATCTGGCATTTTCTGATCAATTATATAAAATGGCTTCTTTAAAGTTTGTTGAATCTATCTTTACAATTAAACTAAAGTTCACAACTACATTTTATGTTAAGAAAACTTTCTAATTATCAAAATGAAATGATTAACTAGCACGATAAAATATCTTATAAGATCTGGGAGACTAATTTCAAAGAGCTTTATAAAAATGGACTACTGTGTTTTTGTCATGATTTTGGGGTGAATGCATCAGGCCAGGCAATTCAGAGGATCGTCAACAACCCGCTCTCCGTTATTCCATTGTTCAATCCGCAATCATGGGTGAAACCATTTCTTAACAGTCTTAGAGTTATCAGCAGCAACTACTAGGTTCCCCCTGGTGCTATCCCGGGTAGTCGATATGTTCGATTCTAGAGGTTTTACTAAAGACAACATGGTCCGCCATTAACAAGCAATCTTTCAACCTTTGAACCAATCAATAAATACTTTAGTTTCTGCCGGTCTCCTCGCGTTCAAAGATCTTACCTTCGTGATCCCTTCGATGAAAGCCAGTCGTGCAAGTCTATTCGGCCCTTCAAGTTTGGTGCCATCGTCTGTAGGACCCCAGGAGGCACTGAAGATGTCCACTTGATCTATGTGGCGGGACAGGGCCGTCGCCTCTTGGACGTCCGTCACTTTCCCGTCGACGAGTCTTACGCCTTTGTGGAATAGAGGAAATGATTGACAGGTTAAATAGAGTGTTGGTTCTCATTCTAGATATCATGAAAATGGAAAAACCAAAACAGATATATTTATAAAAGAGCTAACACTGATGATTGACTTACATTTCTTGATCTAGTCAGAATGTTGAGATACTACTGCTAGAGTTATTGGGTCTTTTGACTTTCTAGACATTACTATAATGAATCCCTCTCTAGTTAAGGCTTATTTTTCCTTTGCCTACACATGCATTGAATAGTCTAGCCTATTATTTATACATTCTTCTCTTTCCTTATACACCTGATGACAATGAGCTAACTAAACAATTCTTAACTCAAGAGGTTAACTACTGCATTGTAATGGTTCAGTGACTAATTTCCACTTGGTAAGGGTAAAAGAGACTCTTTAGCTATGGTAAGCAGCTCTTCTAGGAGGACACTTTAAAATTCTATCTGTTTCCTTATTTCCTTTCCTCACTGGGCTATTTTCCTTATTGGAGCCTTTGGAGTAATAGCATCCTGCTTTTCCAACTAGGGTTATAGCTTAGATAGTAGTAGTAATAATAATTCTTGAATAGCTTTATAGATGTGAAGAAAGCAGAAGCAATATATAAAAAGTATAGAGTAGAAAGTAATGCTACTTGGGCTGAAGATATCCTTTATGGTTACAATATGCCATGGTAGATGGACTGTAGGCAGTTCTCAAACCCAATACGTATGAACTACGAAATGACCAATAACCACATACTGTGGAAGTTAAGGGTTGATTGACTGATTTGGTTGAAATCTATCTGGCGTTGCATTTTCTAGGATTACCGATGCTGAAAGGAGGTATCCATGAAGATAATCTGCATGACAAAAGTATCATTGGAGCTATGGGATTGGAGGAAACACAGAGAAGAAGAGTTATAAGAAGACATTAAATTTCTGAAACATAAAACAAGAATTCAGAGAGACGACGGTAGGAAAACTCTTACCGCCCACTTTGGAGTCGTAGGCCACGCCCACGCCGCAGACCGAGTTGTTGGAGATGGCCGCCATGATGCCGGCACAGTAGGTGCCGTGGGAATTCGAAAAGTTGCTGTCCAGTCTCGGCGATGGGTCGTCCCATCTGGCCCTGTCTTTGACCAGCGAATAGCTGACGCTGGGCGCCTGCGGAAAAGATAATAATAATGATAATCTCTCTTATATAATAAAGTGCAAGTGTCAGATTATAGATTAAATATATATATACTGTATTTCTTTCCTGTCGTGTTTAGGAATGAGAGGAAGTAGTCATACCCTGGTGAGAGGGGATCGCCTAAGATGTACACTCGGAAACCATACTCTCCCACAAATTGCCGAACCAGCGGGATGTAGTTAGGAAAGGGGGAGGGGGTGGGAAGGGTTGAATCTTTGTATGTGTGTGCGCATCTATCTAAATATTTAGCCATAATTTTTGACAGGTCATGTACACTAGTAATAATAATAAAAAGGGGCTCTCATTATACTCGCTTCATCGGTAGAGGCACCCGGATTCGATCCACGAGCGAGGCGGTAGCTTCAAGCACGTTCCATTGAATCTCTTTGTGTCTCTATTGAATTAGGCAAAGGATTAAATGTTTAGTATTTTAGTTGCATGTTATGGATTGCAGCCAGGGTAGAATAGGGTGGGGGTGTTGCAACTTCATCCCTAAAACATTTGCTGATTACTGGAAAGGTAGTGAATTCCAGGAGCCAATAATAATAATAATAATAATAATAATAATAATAACAATAATAATAATAATCAGTTGATATCTTAGTCTTCATTGTGACTAAATGCTGCTTGCCTCAGATACTTAAGGTATGTTGTAAGTGTCTATTCACTGGTGGTAGGTACAGTTCAATGGCCTACGTTTGATGAGAGAGAGAGAGAGAGAGAGAGAGAGAGAGAGAAGAGAGAGAGAGAGAGAGAGAGAGAGAGAGAGAGAGAGAGAGAGAGAGAGAGAGAGAGAGAGAGAGAGAGAGATAATAGTAATAAGGTTATGATGATTGTAAAGTTCATTTAGTTAAATAACTATTAAGTAAAAAAATATTATAAAACTGTTTTGAAATTATTATAAAATACAGTAATAAAATTACTGTTAATTAAATAAAACTTTAAAAAACACAGAACATAACAGTAAATAAGTGAAGAATTATAAATATGATTATATAAAATTGTAAGATCGATTAAGCTAAATCTATCTAATAAAAATTGAAAATAGATATTTACTAAGGTCAAGTAAGTTGATTTCTCTAACTAATACTCGTTTAAATATTCACATAAACAAAATAAAATATACAGATTAATATATGGTGTTAAATCCCTCTAACTCTCTCCCAGCCACTCTCACTCTCTCCCTGCGCTCTCTTTCTGTTCCTGCCCCTCTCACTGCCCCTCTCCCTTCCCTCTCTCTCTCTCCCTGCCCCTATCCCTCTACCTACCTGTCCTTTTCCTTCACTCCATTCCACTCTCCCTCTCTCCATGCCCCCCTCTCTCTCTCCCTGCCCCTCTCTCTCTCTCTCTCCCTGCTCCTCTCCTTTTCTCCCTTCCTCTCTCCCTCTCTCCTTACTCCTCTCTCTCTGCCCCTCTCCTCTCCTCTCGATATCTCCCTGTCCCTCTTACTCTCTCCCTGCCCCTCTCCTCTCCCTCTCTCTCCTTCTCTCCCAGCCCCTCTCCCTCTCTCTCCTTCTCTCCCTACCCCTCTCTTTCTACCCCTCTCCTCTCCTCTCTCACTCGAAATCTGCGGAAGATCAACCTGACCTCAAGTCAAGTCATAATCTGGGTTCATCGTGGCTCCAGTTACTCTCGCCTCGGTACTTTCCCTTTCGCGAGTCACACTCGCCCTCAGGTCATCATGATCTTGGCAGCAGAAGCAGCATAAACACAGGGTTCTTCTCCTCTCCTCCTCCTCCCCCCCTCCTTCCTCCTTCCTCCTCTTCCTCCTCCTTCTCCCCTTCTTCCTCCTCCTCCTCATGCGGTCTTCTTCAAGGGTCGTGACTTCTTCCCTGCATTTTAAATCGAGTTAACTCGTCCACGTATTGGCTTTCAAGTTTAACAGGCTTCTGGGGGACCGACTGTGGCTGATACTGTACTCTTCTTGATGAGAGACTCCTCGCTCACTGTTCATGCCACAGGTCTCATTTGGACCCATTATACTAGCCAGTTTTAAAGGTTTGAAGGCCACTCATGAATGGCAGAGGCTATGGACAGTGACATTTGCCCTAGCTAGCAAGAGAATGCCCTATAGATTGACCATATTTTATTATTATTATTATTATTATTATTATTAGCTAAGCTACAACCCTAGTTGGGAAAGCAGGATGCTATAAGCCCATGGGGTCCAACAGGGAAAAATAGCCCAGTGAGGAAAGAAAATAATGAGATAAATGAACTATTTGAGAAGTAATGAACACTCAAAATAAAATATTTTAAAAACAGTAACATTAAAACATATACATATGATCAGCGGCCAAATCCTCTCTCCACCCAAGCTAGGACCGAGGAGGGCCAGGCAATGGCTGCTGAGAACTATAGTCTTCCCAAAGCCCCCCCCCCCAGGACCAAGGAGGGCCAGGCAATGGCTGCTGATGACTCAGCAGATAGAACTATAGTCTCCCCCAAGCACCCCCATCCCTAGTTCACAAGTATGATGAGATTGCTGCGACCAAAGAAACTAACGAGTTTGAGCGGGACTCGGACCCCAGTCAGGGATGTTAACACGTCGGCTCACTGTTTGTTGCGCAGGTCTCATTTGAACCCTTTACACCCTTAGTTCACAAGTATGATGAGATTGCTGCGACCAAAGAAACTAACGAGTTTGACTGGGCCCGAACCCCAGTCAGGGACGTTAACACGTCGGCTCACTGTTTGTTGCGCAGGTCTCATTTGTACCCTTTACACTTGACAGTTTTAAAGAGAGCAAAGTAAAAAGCTCATTTATTATATTTTCTAGGTATTTCTAAGGCCACATTTATTAATGACAAAGTTTTCATGGCTGTTGTAAGGTTACGACCTCGGATCGCCCGATAGGTCAGAAGGAATATTCCTATTGATCTCGGAATATACACAGACTCGTCTTAGTGTATGCGACCGGTCAAAAATGACAGCTAGATATTTAGGTAGGTATGCGAATACCTGCAAACAGCTAGATATTTAGGTAGGTATGCGAATACCTGCACCCTACCTCTCACATGGGTATGACTACTCCCTTTCCCCATACCCGAGGGACAGGGAGAGCTGAGCTGAGCGTGACCGGAAAGATATCTACGGTATATATATATATATATATATATATATATATATATATATATATATATATATATATATATATGTGTGTATATATATTATATATATATATATATGTATATATATATATATATATATATATATATATATATATATATATATATTTATGTATATATATATATATATATATATATATATATATATGTATATATATATATATATATATATATATATATATATATATATATATATATATATATATGTATATATATATATATATATATATATATATACATATATATATATATATATATATATATATATATATATATATATATATATATATATACAGAGAGACAGACAGACAGACAGACAGACTTGCAATTTATTATAGTGGGGAGATTAATAGCATTAATATTTACTTCCATGATAGAAATCAAATAAAATGGAATAATATAAGATGAAAATTTTCATGACAATAAGAATAAAAATACACTAAAATAAATCATATAAACTTAAAATAAATTTAAACTTCCTTACATAATTCTCCGCGATGTCAGCATTGGTCGTCTGCAAGCCATCGTCAAGGACAGAAAGTACAACCCCTTGACCCGTGTACCCGTTAAGCCAGGCCCAGGTCACGTTGAGGTCATACCCGTCGCGTCCCATCTGACCCGTGTTACGCTTGAAGACCCGAGGGTCAGAGATAAGGTACGATCATTAAGGAATTATAAGATGAAGTGGTGAATTTTCATATAAGTGCGTATGCGAGTATTCTGTTCATTTTCAAGTAAAATCTCTTCAGTTAAATTTACATTAACAAATTAGAGTTAAGCAAAGTTAAATTGGTATAAGGAATTTTCAACTGGTTATACAAATATTTAAACTGTTATGAATATTTCTCATTATTGCTAGCTAAGATACAAACCTAGTTGGAAAAGCAGGACGCTATTATAAGCTCAAGGGCTCAAACAGGGAAAACAGTCAAGTGAGGTAAGGAAATAAAGAAATAGAATATTGTGCCTCAGTGTAACATCTAGCAAGAGAACTTTAACCAAAGACAGTGGAAGACCAAGGAACAGTACAGAGGCTATGGCAATACCCAAAACTAAATAACAATGGTTTGATTTTGGATTATCCTTCTAGAAGCGCTGCTCACCATAGCTAAAGAGTTTCTGCTACCCTTACCCTCAAGAGGAAAGTAGCCACTGAACAATTACAGTCCAGTAGTTAGCCCCTTGTGTAAAGAATTCTTTGTCTACCTCAATGTTGTCAGGTATATGAGGAAAGAGGAGAATATGTAAACAATAGGCTAGATTATTCGGTGTATGTGTAAGCAAAGGAAAAAATGAGCTATAATCAGAGAGGTATCCAATTTAGTACAGTACTATCTGGCCAGTCAATGGTGATTGGTGCCTTGGCCAACCTACTACCTATTCACAATCTGTTCTGTAAAGGCTTTACTACTACCATCATCACTACTAAGACTATTACTACTAGTACTGCTACTTACCAGGTACCACTGGTCACTGTAAAAAGGATCATTGAAGTCCATGAATGGTTCACCCAGGTGGTCAAGCCACAGACCGAAGCTGTCGTCTGAAACAGGGGTAACTGCTTCGTTTTCTAGTTTCTTGACAGAATCAACGCCATCCTTTGTGTTGACACCGTCCTTCCGTGGTATGTTGACCATCTTAACATCATCTCTAAACGTCCTTTGTCTTGGAGAGTGAGAAAACATAGAGTTAATGGCATCTTCGTTGTTCCCGCTTTGCTTCCTAGTACTCGTTCGAATAGGTTTGAAACCGTAGCCGACGCTTCGAGAGAGAGGGACTCGGATCAGCTTATCCTTGGACGAAGTCGACGGGCCGAAGTAATGTCTCTTTCCAATGTCAACTACTCTGTCGACTTCCAAATCGTCGTTCAAGTAGGTGTCAATTCGTCTGCCCTTTTCAGCGGAGAAGTGTTTTCTTCCAGCAGGTTCACTCAGAGATCTCTGAAGCGCTTGTCTCAGAGTCTGCCGTGAAACGAAACGATCCCTTGGGAATTTGCGGTACAAGTTGTTTTGCTGTTCTTTCTTCTTACCAAAGGGGCTTCTCTTCTCCCTTAAAAGCGCTACTTGCTGTTCCACCCACTCGACCTTTAAAGTAAGAAAATAAATATCAGAAGAAAATATACTATTTTAACATGTTAAACAGGGTCCTTAAATACATTTTCTAGTTGGTTTTCAATGGTACGTGTCCATACCAAAGTTGGATGTGGGACACCGTAGCTATCAATCAATCAAACAGCAGTAGTCTATGAAATCTATGGACTCTTGAAAATGGTCATAGTCAGCCTTTTATGCTAATGAAAGTTAATCCACTTTATATTTCACTCACAGCAAACTAATATACAAAAAATCAAATCATTGTAAGATGAATTCTCTCCATTTGTTCCTTTCTTACACGCAGCATCTACCTTCCTTGCCACATAAGATAGAAAGAGTACAAAAGGTTTTAATATCATATCCAGGCAGCCTATCAGTCAACAGTGCATACAATTCTTTCATTGGCTGGAACTATATGACTGTAGTTTCAGTGGATATGATTACACTGTTTATCTTGTATCTATCGTATTCTGATTAACCCTGGATAGCTAGGTTGGTAGCGTCGCGGGCTTCTGTTTCAGAGGTCCCGAGTTTGAGTCCCCGCTAAGGCGCGAATAGTGTGAGACCTCCTACCGGGGGTACTCCCCAGGGTGGCACCTGGGAGGAGGTTGGAGTGGGCTAGTGATAGTCCCAGCTGGCTCATGGTCACCCGAGGAGATGATGAAGGTCGTCTCAGGGGAGACCTAAAACCCGCAACTTTAACTTTTAACTTTAACATATACTGTTGTTTGTATACATTCTGTACATATTTTTCTGTTTACTGATTTATGGTGTTTACCTGATATTATCTTTATTTACCTGATAGTTTTTTCCCTATTCTCCCTTTTCCGCATATGGACATCAATTTCTTTGAAATTTGTTTTTAAAGTTAATGGCATAATACTCTTGTTCTATGTGAATGAATAAACAGTTGGAATAACAATGATGATACTAAGATGGCTAAAATAAAGAGATTTTTTACTATAATTTTATTGAAAAAAAAAAGATAGAAATCAAAATCTGAAACCATAAGATTCAAAGATGCATTCGTCAACATACCTCAGGATCACTAGCAATGGCTTCGACTACTTCTCTGGCCGTCGTTTCTCTCCTGGACCTTCCTCTTCTGCTTCGGTTCTGTCGAGGCTTCCGTAAATGGAAGACAGCTGGGTCGTCAAACACCTGAAATCGTATGATTCGAAGTTTTATCGAACGTAAAGTAAATAGCCCAGAGGAAAAAGCGCTGACCTCAGCATTTTGTAACGAGTTTGAACAGTTAAAAGCTCTCTGAGAAGGGAGACAGCCGGGTCATCAAACACCTGACATCGTATGATTCAAAGTCTAAATGAACGTACATTAAATACCCCCAGAGGAAAAAGCGCTGACCTCAGCATTTTGTAACGAGTGTGAACAGTTTAAAGCTCTCTGAGAAGGAAGACAGCTAGGTCGTCAAACACCTGAAATCGTATAATTCAAAGTTTTAACAAACGTAAAGTAAATAGCCCAGAGGAAAAAGCGCTGACCTCAGCATTTTGTAACGAGTGTGAACAGTTTAAAGCTCTCTGAGAAGGGAGACAGCCGGGTCATCAAACACCTGAAATCATATAATTCAAAGTTTTAACAAACGTAAAGTAAATAGTCCAGAGAAAAAAGCGCTGACCTCAGCATTTTGTAACGAGTGTGAACAGTTTAAAGCTCTCTGAGAAGGAAGACAGCCAGGTCGTCAAACACCTGAAATCGTATAATTCAAAGTTTTAACAAACGTACATTAGATACCCCAGAGGAAAAAGCGCTGACCTCAGCATTTTGTAACGAGTGTCACCAGTTAAAAGCTCTCTGAGAAGGAGACAGCCGGGTCGTCAAACACCTGAAATCGTATAATTCAAAGTTTTAACAAACGTAAAGTAAATAGTCCAGAGGAAAAACCGCTGACATCAGCACTTTGTAACGAGCAGTTGAATGGTCAAAAGCTCTCTGAGAAAGTTGACAGCCGGATCATCAAAGACATGAAATATTATAATTCGAAGTCTTAACACACATAACATAGATAGTTCAGAGGGAAAATGGATGACCCCAGAACTTCATAATGAGCAGTTAAACAGTCATAAGCTCTCTGCGAAATCCCCATTCATTTGTCAAAAGTGAGAAAAATCTGAAAATTATTGGGTAAGTGATCACATTTGTTTCAACAGAGTTGTGGTAAAAGTAAAGGTGTCTGGGTAGATTTATATTGAGGAAGTGAAATAAGTTACAGTACATATAGAGAAGAACAGTGTGAGTTTTGATAAGGAAGACAACACTATACATCCATACAGTACCCCCTATTAAACATCCCAGAAAAGTGGTGTCCTAGGTAGGTGAGATTAATGTGTGTACTCCCTAGGGAATAGGTTACCCCCAAAAGTTTGTATTCCTTAATTTAGTTAAAAAAGTATCATAGCTAGAATTAGTGACAAACTATCATATATTCATACCTATTCCTTATTATATACTTTTATGATAAGCAGAACAGTCCAGTGAATGCAAAAGGCAAGGATGAACTAGTTTTTTAAACTGCTTACTACACTAAGCCTGCTTGCACTCATTATTTCTTATTTTGGTCTCCATCTTACGTACACTTATGATAATAGATGGTATAAAAACTAACAACACGAGAATGAATAAACTAACCTGATCTAAATACTCAAGCCCATAGCTTTGCGCCAACTCAATTGCCCTTTCTTTCCCGCCCTTGATTTGAATAGCCAAGTCGTCGCTTAGTTCCGTCGTATCTTCTGCCTGAAACAGAAAAACAATTTTTTTACATTTGCTGCAAGTATAATTATAGTATTATCATATATACAAATGGGATTTCATCATTGGCCCTCATTGTTAAGATATCAGTCATACTAAACTCTCAGCTTTCGTTTTCTCCAGATTCCTCAGGTTATGTCCCTAATACAGCTGACAGCTTAATGGCTTTATCTAGCCCAGGTGGTTGGAAACATAGCAGGGCTTCACCCTGAAGTAGCGACAGACCTCTTGGGAGAATTGACGGCAATCGTACAGGGAAACGGAACTAGGGAATGAATGCCATAGCTCGATAGAAGATCGATTAAGATCAACTGACAATTCTATTGACACTAGCATACGCAACCGTCAAAAATGACTGCTAAACATTTAGATAGATATGCACACACACGTATACACAGAATCAACCCTTCCCACCCCCTCCCCTTTCCTAACTACAACAAGGCAGTTGTGGTTTCATAGTGTACCTCTCGGGATGCCCTCTCTCATCAGGGTATGACTATCCTCCTCCCCCATACCCAAGGGAAGGGAAGAGACAGAGTTGTTATATGTCTGGTAATGGCACTCAGCACGACCAAAAAAACTACATATACATTTATACATTCATATATAGAGCCAGACACTTGCCTTTTATTATATACGAGAGATTTACATGGAAAAATGGTAATCAAACTCACCTGACCCAGGGGAATGCGATACCTTAGCCCGAGCCGCGAATCACGGTACGCCGTTGGGTCCAGGTAGGGGTTCTTGTGCGTGTTGTGGGCAACTGCGGAGGATACGAGTATGACCGCAATTGCCCACACCACCATTCCGGGCACCCTCACCCACAGTTTGGCGGGCATGTGTCAGTCATTATTCATCTGAAAGAATGATTAAGAATTGTTACTCTATAGATGTTTAGAAATGAGTTAGGGGTCTTTTGTGTGTTTTATGCAGTTGAGGAATGGAAGATTGACCATAACTGCCCATACCTTGATTCCTAATAGTTATTTGTTAATATCAATTCATCTGAAAAACAATAAGAAAGGGCATATAATGTATGACATAGAATAGAGCTGAGGAAAACTAATATAAAACCATTAGGACGAGGTGAAGGCAGAGACGAATCAATATGGCGTCTCATTTTCTAATGAAAAGCAAATAATCGCTCTAGTAACTGATCATCTCTATGGTGTACCAATTCTTCTGGCTAAAACAGATGTCTGTGAAACAACACTAAATGTGGTAGTCTATTGGAAACGTTCCTGCTTGGAAATGTGCTAGACTAGTGTTTGAGACCCACTCAAATTCGATAGTTTCTTGTGGTGTCTGCAACTTCATTATCCTTGTGAGGGGTTTTGGGTAGCCCACAGGTCTACCTGCATGGTCATCAGCAGCCACTACCTGACCCTCCCTGGTCCTACATTGGGTAGAGAGGCGCTTGAGCTCAGATCGTATGTATATATGGTCAGTCTCTAGGGCATCGTCACTGTCCCTTGCCCCTGCCATTAACGAGCGACCTATAAACCTTTAAAAACAACTTGCTTTGGAGGCTGGCTTATTTTATACTGTCTTTCTAGATACAAAGTTAAATCACTAAATTAAAGTCATATTAACATGGCGCCTATTCTGGTTGACCAGTTTGACTTTCTAACCCAAAACACGATATCTATTACAATATGATATCTATGCAAAGATTGACAGTTTATGTTAGTAACAATTTATTTGTAGGTGAATAAGAAAGGTCATAAAGTATATAAGATAGAATAGAGCTGGGGAAAATAACATAAAAGCATTATAATAAGGTATGGGATGAGACAAATTGATATGGCGTCTATCATTTTACCAACAAACAAATTAATATGGCGTCT
>NW_027171654.1:137500-152713 GCF_036898095.1 Palaemon carinicauda
CCCTGGGCTTATAACATTCTGCTTTTCTAACTAGGGTTGTAGCTTAGCAAGGAGTAGTTGTAGTAGTAATAATAATAATAATAATAATAATAATATAATACACTATGATCAGCTTCAAATCCCCATCTCCACCCAAGTTAGGACCAGGAAGGACCAGGCAATGGCTGCTGATGACTCAGCAGGTAGATCTATGGGCTCCCCATACCCTCCATCCTTAACTCACAAGGATGGTGAGGTTGCAGACACTAAAAGAGTCTATCGATCTAAAGCGGGACTCGAACCCCAGTCTGGCGATCACCGGGCAGAGACGTTACCAATAGTTCGATTTCATAGGCGACGTAAGTTAGGTCAGTTTATAATGTATTAATCTAGTAAGGTTAGGCTATGATAGGTTAGTGTGTGGCCTGGGTCCTCATTTCAGGCAAATCAGGGCTGAGGGTAAGTTAGGTTAGGCTAGGTTAGGTTAGGTTAGGTTAGGATGCATTAGTCCTATAGGACAATGCTACATTAGGTTATATTATTGTTTGCTTAGATAAAACTTCTGTATTATAGTCTGGTAGCTTTTGTATTTTTGTTGTAGTTTTAAATACCATTAAAATTTCAATAGGAATTGAAATGGTAGGCCTCCATATTTGGAAAGATAAAAAGATAAAGAATAGGCCTATATTTATGTGTTAATTTGGGGTTACAGAAATCAATAGATAATAATTTCTGATGTAAATAATACATAGTCTATTTCGAGTTATTGAATAAAATCATAAAACAAACTTGGAAATATTATTTCAGTTTTAACAATTTGTAAAATGGATCAGATAAGTAAGTTTTTCTATATAGGCTTTAGTGTGTAGGCCTAAGTGTGTGTGATTTGAACCATAATGTGTATGTGTATATGTGTGTAGCCTATTCTTAAAGCCTCAAATATATTAATATAAACACAAGGCCTTTAGGAGGTATAAAGAGGACAGAGGTTACTGTCCTGTGGTCCACACCAGGCCACTTGAAGGCCATTTTCATAGATATTCTATAGTTGGCTCCAAATAATTGTTTAAAAACATAGAAACATTATATTATATATTAGAAATATATATTAGTTTTTCTATGATAAAGTATATCCAAGTTAAACGCAAATTGAAAATGTCTTATCTATACTCACTATTCGTGGACAACATCGACAGTCACACTTGACACTACAACGGTTGAAACGTCACTGACACATATTCCTTATCAACACTGAACTCTGATAAGGGAGAGTGCCAACGCTCTAACCTTTTGCGGTTGCCAAATAGTTACTTTTATTCAGATTAAATATCCTTAATTGAGTCAATATATTACGTTAAAAATCATTAAATAACTTAGATATTATATTTATATTGTAATATCAATTCATTTGAAAGAAATATAAGAGCAAAATTATATTTCTATTCAATCGTTAAGATATAAATTTCTCGCATTATCGTACATCATTTTGACGTTTTGATACTTTTTGCGGTTGCCAAATAGTTACTTTTATTCAGATTAAATATACTTAATTAAACCAATATATTACGTTAAAAGTCATTCAATAACTTAAATATTATATTTATATTGTAATATCAATTCATTTGAAAGAAATATAAGAGTAAAATTATATTTCTATTCATTCGTTAAGATAAAAATTTCCCACATTATCGTACACCATTTTGACGTTTCGATACATCTGCTGAAAGGAGTGTCATGGGTTTTTAAATAATTGTCTTATGAAGAACTCATTATCTGATTGTATTCTATATTATATAGTATATATTGTTCATGGCGTATCTAAATTCATATTAATTTTAATACTAAAAGATCCTCAATTTCATAATTTAGTGATATTTTGATTATCAGAATTACGTCAAGAACTTTCAACGGAAGTACTCCCAAAGAAACTTAAGTTACCAAAAATCTTTTTAAACTTTTCTTTTACAATATACTACTTATAATTCTTGGAGTAATTCATCATATAAATTAATTATTCTACTTTTTAGTATTATTATAATTATGAAAAGTAATTAATTTCTCGCTAGAATAAATAATTATTAGATATTTCAAACTAAGGCAAAGTGTTTAACAGGAAACTCGTACGATAAGATAAGAAATATCCTATGTATGACGTCATAGGTTATTCATTTTGTGTCATTGTGTTAATATTCATTACTTTTTATATATTTTGTGTAATAATCTATTTACTTACTTTCCATCTTTTTACCTCAATAGAAATTTATTTAGCTAAACTAGGATCTATAAGAGTGTGTAAGCCTAGACCTATAAATTTGTACAATTATTTATAAATGTAACAATCTATTGGATCTTTTAATCAATTTACTTATTCCCCATCTTTTTACCTCTATAGAAAGTTATTCAGCTAAACAGGAGTATAGAATCTATAAGAATAAGTCGGCCTAGGCCTATAAATTTTAGCTAAACAGGACTATAGAATCTATAAAAATGTGTAAGCCTAGGCCAATAAATTTATTCAATTATTTATATATGTAATAATCTATTGGATCTTTTAATCTATTTACTTATTCCCCATCTTTTTACCTCTATGAAAAGCTATTTCGCTAAACAGGACTATAGAATCTATATGAATGTATAGGCCTAAGCCTATAAATTTGTACAATTATTTATTATATGCAATAATCTATTGGATCTTTTAATCAATTTACTTATTTTCCATCTTTTTACCTCTATGGAAAGCTATTTAGCTAAACAGGACTATAGAATCTATAAGAATAAGTCGGCCTAGGCCTATAAATTTTAGCTAAACAGGACTATAGAATCTATAAAAATGTGTAAGCCTAGGCCAATAAATTTATTCAATTATCTATATATGTAATAATCTATTGGATCTTTTAATCTATTTACTTATTCCCCATCTTTTCACCTCTATGGAAAGTTATTTAGCTAAACAGGACTATAGAATCTATAAGAATGTGTATGCCTAGGGCTATAAATTTATACATTCACATTAAAAGTTGTGGGGAAGAATAAGTCGGCCTAGGCCTATAAATTTTAGCTAAACAGGACTATAGAATCTATAAGAATGTGTAAGCCTAGACCTATAAATTTGTACAATTATTTATTATATGTAATAATCTATTGGATCTTTTAATCAATTTACTTATTTTCCATCTTTTTACCTCTATGGAAATTTATTTAGCTAAACAGGACTATAGAATCTATAAGAATAAGTCGGCCTAGGCCAATAAATTTATTCAATTATTTATATATGTAATAATCTATTGGATCTTTTAATCTATTTACCTATTTCCCATCTTTTTACCTCTATAGAAATTTATTTAGCTAAACGGGACTATAGAATCTATAAGATCTTTAAATCTATTTACTTATTTCCCATCTTTTTACCTCTATGGAAATTTATTTAGCTAAACAGGAACTATAGAATCAATAGAATGTCTAGGCCTAAGCCTATAAATTTATACATTCACAATAAAAGTTGTGGAAGAAATGATACCAACACAATCAATGTAGTATTTTATTTACAAAATACTTAAAACTATTGTACAACTTAACAATATACAACAGGCATACACAAAACTGGTTTTTTTTTATGAAGTGGGAGAAGTAAATGTGGGTATAAAAGATGCCCACAGTGTGTGGGGGGGGGGAGGAAATTATATACCCACACTAGGTAAAGGTTTACAGATAAGAAGGTTCTGGTAATACTGAGGAAGTTGAGACAAAAAAAAAACACTGAAACTGACCAAAAGTCTCTGTGATAAAAAAAAAGTATTATAAGAATTATTTTTCAAGTCTCATAGACTTATAGTGACTGGGGACTTTTAGACTGCCAGTCTACATTTATTTTAGACTGTGACTATGCAGTGGGTCAAATTTGGCTTATGTTAGACCTATGATTTTGGTATCAACTTTTGTCATTCATTTCAAAGTGTGAAAATTTGATATTACTAAATTTGATGACAGGAATAAAAGTAGAAAATTTTGATAAAGCTATCAAAGGTACAAAATTTTGATAAAATTGACCAAAAGTATGAAAATTTGATAAAACTACCAAGAGTTGGACAATTTGATAAGATTAATAAAAATATAGAAATTTTGTAGAATAGGCTGAAAATGTCCATTATAAAGGCCATATAAAACGCCCGGACGCCTCTCGATAGGTATCGCGAAGTTGATTTCGAGACGACTTTTGAATAAATAATTGTCGCTCCTTCACTCGATGCGTTTAATGAGAAAAAAACTGGCATAGAGAAGTCTCCAAGTTGTCCAGGTTTAACTAAAAAAAAGACTTGAAAAAAAAACAAGAAATAAAACTGGTTTAAGGCACAGTCTGTAGATTATTTTGGTATTTAAAAGAAAACGGTACTGGTTAACACTGTATAAAATCCATATGCGAATAATATAGGACATTATTTTTATAAAAAAATCACATTTATTTTCTCAATCCAAGGCCGCGGAGAGTTCTTAGGTCTAGGTCCCCGTAGTAGTCCTCGCTGTGTGGAGAGAAAACGGAAGAAGAAGATTAGAACGTAAACAAAACAGGAGCATCGAATATCACTTAATAATGTGTCGGCTGTGATGGCAATTCTTACAACTTTGAAATGCTACAATTAGACTATTATTTCACTGCCGTGTGAGCAAGGGCTAAATCTATATCAGAAATAGACACGAGGAAAGAAGAAAGTTATGTTATGAGACATGCGCAAGACGAAATCAGAGAACGTACAAGTTTTTAGTCACAAAGGTAAAAATGAACACAGAAGTTTGATGAGAAGACAAATGTAAATATGACAACATGATGGAATGAATGGCAAATGCATTTGATACGGGCAGTTGTAGAGTAAGTATTACGGAAAACAGCAATTTAAGTTCTCCGATAAGGAGGAAACAGTCTCGGTCAAATTCATCCGAGGAGGACAAGTCCTGGTCAGGGGACTTTATATGGATCTCAGTCGCACCTACTGCTGGGAACGGGCGGATTCTTTTCGCTCCTTATTCCTGGAACACTTCTTCTTCTGCTACGTCAACCGTCTGGGGCTGGGCGGGCGCAGAGGGGCGGCGAGGTCTAGGCGCGGCTGGGGCGGCTGCGCTTCCGCTCTGGTCGTCCTGCGCACCAATGTTCCCCAGCACGAGTTGACTTCTCCTCAGGGCGTTCAGGTCCAGATCACCGTAGTAGTCAGAACTAAGAAAGTCATAGAGTCGGTTGTTGAGACGTGGTGTGGAGGAACAGGTGGGTGGGGATTTTGTGGAGGAGTGAATTTGGGTATACAGATTTCCCTCACAAGAGGGTTCACCCTGTTTGAAGGGTGACCCAAGTGAGAGGGTCATTGGATTTCTCACAGAAGGGTCCTAGGTTCCAAGTGTGAGAATCCACAAAATCTGTCTGATTTTTCTAAATGGGATGCTAACATCCAGCACGTCCTCCAGCCTTTTATCAATAGCGGGTCGTGATGGTGCATCACGTATTCCTGGACCCTGTTTTACCATCGAGGTATCTCTGTCTCTCCCTCTCACTCACACACACATACAACAGAAACATATATATAACAACTATGTTTGTCTGAAAACTTTCTCATCAGGGATCTTGGATTGGTCTCTTTCTCGCTACTTTTTCTCTGTTACTCTCTCCAGGTGAAACAGAGTCCAGGAAACGTGCAGCCACTCGGATAACCATAAATGAGCAAACCAGAAGGAAGAAGTAGTTAATTGATTCTGTTTTTCATGCTCATATCTTCCCATGCTTTCATGTACAATGCTAAACATCTAGAATTGCTTTGACTAAGACTATAACTCAAGAATATCTGAATCACTTCCGTAACCTTGGCCATCTAAGTAAGAGACAATCAATTCTAGTATTTACATGCAAGAGAAAAATGTCGCGAAGCAACAGTAATAACAGCCGGGTGGAGCTGATAGCAATGTGACTGACACAACAGTGTAGGGATCCCATCGCTATTAGATCAGACCTTCCGCATTGCTCGGGGGGAGCTGATAGCAATGTGACTGACACAACAGTGTAGGAATCCCATCGCTATTAGATCACACCTTCCGCATTACTCTTGCTCGGCAACAACAGAAATGACACGACTGGTCCAGTAACAATATAGGAACAAGTAAAGTTCATGTGGCCATCAGTGATTGCTTAGATGAGTTATTCATGATCAGAATGATATATATGCTAAGGTGAACTTTGACGTAAAGAAAGAGTGAGTGAATATAGTAAACAATAGTTCCATGCATGTTACTTTCTCCGAAGAGATTGACTTGGAAAGTTAGGACATATAGACACAAACTATAAAGAAACATATATAACAAGAACACGAATATTATTGAGTGAAAGAACAGTTCCCCCCATTCCTCTCTCTAGCCCAGAAATATGGATATTATTCTCGCATGCCTCCTGTGGAGTTTGGAAAATGGGACAACAATTATACCCAACAGCAAAAACGTAGGTTTCTAAGAATGAGATCTAAGATGCTTACCATCCGGGAACATTCTCGGGATCGGCGCACTGACCGAAACCGTCCTCTTGTCCGATCTGGAAGACCGTGCCGATGGGGCATCCGTATTCGCGGGGAACGCCGTCCAAACAGACGAAGTATTGACGGCAGTCATCGGGATGGGCGTGGCGAGAGAAGGAGCCAGTGGCGGCAAGTTGACCCGGAGCGGGGCACTGGATTGTCTGTTCCATGGCATCTGGAAACGTAAGAGAAGAGCTAAATAAAAAGAAAAAGTTTGTTTTGTTGTAGATAATCAAGAACTCATTCGAGCTTCACTTTAGCAGAAATCTTCTTAGGCCCCAACCAACCTCTCTGTGTCTTGCATTCAGCAATGTTGTCCATCCAGTTGCAGACGCGGGACTTCCTGTCGTAAGCAAGACCTGGGGCACAGGCGTATCGGGAAGCTTCGCCGTCCCAGCAAGACCAGAAGACAGCGCAGTCGTCGGGGTCAGGGAAGATACCGTAGAGGTTTGGGCAGTGAGGAGTAGAGATAGCGGGTTCTGCGTATTGCAAGGAGATGAATAGTAACCTTATTAGAAATTGCAATAACTGAATACAGAAAATATAGCCAGTTTCATTTCCATATTATTCACTATTCCCATGTCACATCAAACACCTTGTTAACAGATTACATGACTGATGTATGGTAAATATGTAATAGTTGTAATGGTGTTCACAAGCATGCAAGAAAATAAGTGTCTAAAAAATGCAGACTTATGAAGATAGGATCATGCATCAGGATGTCTTATTATAGTATTCCAGAGAGAATTCCAGCCTCTCTCTAGCCTTCGCCCTTTGCCCTACCAAGCTCAGTGCGATCGCCACACTCGACAGTGAAGAGATAGTTGCAGTGCTCCCTCGTGTCGTTCCTGTCGTCGAAGGCTAAGCCGTTGCCGCAGAGCTTGAAGGAGGGCACTCCGTCCTTGCAGCTCCAGTAGGCGTCGCACTGCGTCTCGTGCGGGAAGAAACCGTTGTCTTTCGGGCAGACAAAGTCTTCATAGATGAAGTCATCTTCCTGTGCCAATCCTGCATGTGTTCCAGAGCCACCACCAGACATTAGAAACATGATACTAATTGTGCAGTTAATAGAAACAGGATTAGAATTATTATTTTTCTAAGTTCTATAAAAGGAAAGAGTAGGAGACAGTGTGTAAATCTTATAACCTGTTACCCAGTAGTTTTTGCCATAGCCTATAGTTCTATGGATAGATCAGAACGACTAAGAGATAAGGTTTTCTTGTTGTTATACGGTAATGGGATTTGACCTTTGTCATAACCAGGGAACCATTTCCAGTTTAGTACAAGAAAAAAGTGTGACAACACCGTCCAATGGGATCGCCCCTTCACCTCCGTCTCGTAGAGTGTATCTGTACATCGATGCAGGTGAAGATGGTACACAGAGTGTAAAGACAACACATATGACTGAAATAAGGAGTAACCCAACCACCAGTTTTGCATAATACATTATGTTTTCTTCTTTGTTCTGATCCTTTGTCAATGTTGTTTCCCAAATTTTGTATTACCATTTCCATCACCAAATAAAACAGATCCATAGAGTAAAACCCTTGTTATACCCCCGAACTACATTCTAAGCTCGCTCCTTCGTTTTCCGTGCGAGAGACTAAGTTTGCTTTAGTCGGCAAGGAGTATTTGACAGTGTATGGGATGGACTCAGTGTTGTTTGTGAGACCATGTTTTAGTGGGTAACCAGCCATTGTATTCGTGTTAATTCGGTCATTTCGTACCCAGCTGAGGCCGAGTGCTACAGTCAACGTTGTGACTGTAGTCGCAGTTCTCCCTCAAGTACTCCGAGTCGGAGTTATCGAAGGCGAGCCCATTCCCGCAGGTCTTCAGGGGTGGCAACGCCTGCCTCGCAGGAGTAATATTTGTCGCAGGACGTGTCGTGAGGGTAGAAGCCGAACTCATGCGGGCATTGCCAGTTGCCGGCACCACCGGGAGAAACTGACGACTCTTGCGCTCCTGATCATGCCAAAGGCAACGCGTTTGATACGGGAGGGATAAAAAAAAAGAGAAGAGAGGTTAATTATCAAACAGAAACATGCCTGCAAAACTACATTGGTAAGTACATAGTCTTTTGAAATTTCCTTTGCAGTGAGCCACTGCTATTTATAAAGCTTTAAAATAAGGAAAATAAAATACTGCCACCACTAAAACCTGGAAAATAAGCACAAATATTTAGTTTAAATACTTTAGTTCCTACCTACTAAGCAGATACTGAGCCCAAGTTACCTATGGAAGTTAGAATGTACTTCCATATACTGGAATTCAATTTGCCAAAACTCTACTGTACCTCATGACAAAGCAAGTTCAAACATCTGTAATAAAAAATCTAAACTTTCAAATTCGTGGTAGCAAATGAAAGCACTGAATACACATGCATTTAGAAAGCATGATCACGCTTGGTTTAAAGCACGTAGGCTTTCGTTTATATTTCAAAATAATCCAAGCATCTGAAGAGCCTCAAATAAGTTGATTATTGGGTTAACACGCTTCCCTTCCTTAAATGCCAAGACTTACTGAGCCTTGCAAACAACTTTAGCAGGCTGGTACAAGCAACAATGGGTTAATATGGTTGAAAGCAATATGAAAGATTATGTAAGACTTGAAGTTGAAGACATCAGGAAATTATGGAGGCATGAGAAGTTTTGAAAGCAATGTTATACTGATAGATTATCTGAAAGCATAAAACTGGAGAAATTGTAATCAAAATTGTTAGTTATTATTAACCTGGAGCATTAGGAGCAATTTTGAGTAATTTTTCTGTAAAATGGTTAACAAAAAAGCAGGTTACTTGCATATCCTACCATATACATTTACTGTAGAAGCATGAATATGTTGCAAAAGCGGAAATCATTAAATGTTATTTGCAGTCTACTTTCAAATAATTCCTAAGGGTTATAACCATAACCAAAGAAACCTCAGGAAATGTTGAACAATTAGATAATCAGCGGATATGACTTTGATGGTTAGGCACTAGACTGGTCTATTAGGCCGTACCACTCAGATAGACAGCTTCTTTCTAAGGGTTTATGCCCTGTATTGTCTATAATGACTTCTTTCTGCTGTCATTCCCTCTGGATACCCTCTGTCTAGTATCAGGAACTTCCAGTTGGTAGCTACCACTTCTAGAAGGCCAGTAGTCATCCATACCCTTTCTCCAAACTGGACTCTTTTCATTGCCATTGTGAACACCCTCTGGAACTTTCAGTTGGTAACTAGCCCTTCTAGAAGTCCAGTACTCATCCATACCCTTTCTCCAAACTGGACTCTTCTCATTGCCATTGTGAACACCCTCTGTCCAGTATCTGGAACTTCCAATTGGTAGCTTCTAATTCTAGAAGGCCAATTATCCTCCATACCCTTTCTCCAAACTGGACTCTTCTCATTTCCATTGTGAACACCCTCTGTCCAGTATTTGGAACTTTCAGTCGGTAACTAGCCCTTCTAGAAGGCCAGTTATCATCCATATCTTTTCTCCAAACTTAACTTTTCACTGGCATTTACTCTGGATACACTATCCAGTATCTGAAACTTTCAATTGGTAGCTAATAGTTCTAGAAGGCCCAGTTCTCACCCATACCCTACCTCCAAACCTGACCCCTCTCACTGTCATTTCTTATAAATACACTGTCCAGTATTTGCAACGTCCCAGCCCACATAGCACTTACATCCACCACTTCTAGAACACCCATCTTCATCAATATCCTTTCTCCAAACCTAAACCTTCCCCTGGGCAGCCACCCTGCCACTTAAAACCACAGCGCCATTAACATTGGCCACATAGAAAATGAAAACCACTCGCCTTTTATCTGGTCTCCTGGTTTCTTTTTCTAAACCACAAATGGAACGCGGCGTGGCCATGTTAAGTGAGAGAGACGGGGGTGAATAGCCTACATGTAGGACAAGGCCTTGAAAATGTCTGCGAACAGCAGATGTTGGGGGGAAATAGAAAATGGACATCCAATGCAGTCTGTCTGTTGTTGTGATTTTATTTGCGAGAAGAATGACAGATGGTAGACTGGTCTGACGGTTCGAAATCTTGTTTGTTGTCGAGATGAGACTTTCTTAATTGTTTTTTTGTGGGAGTAAGTGGCTTTTTGAGTTTGTTTTCTATTGAGAGAGAGAGAGAGAGAGAGAGAGAGAGAGAGAGAGGGGAGGGAGAGAGAGAGAGAGAGGGAGAGAGAGAGAGAGAGAGAGGAGGGAGAGCATCTGTTCTAG
Organism: Palaemon carinicauda; assembly: GCF_036898095.1. Lineage (NCBI taxonomy): Eukaryota > Metazoa > Arthropoda > Malacostraca > Decapoda > Palaemonidae > Palaemon > Palaemon carinicauda. The sequence goes on from NW_027171654.1 coordinate 148,243, forward strand.
CCATTTGTCAGTGCAAATTTACAGGACAGGCAAGTTACTGAGAGAGAGAGAGAGAGAGAGAGAGAGAGAGAGAGAGAGAGAGAGCATCTGTTCTAGCCATTTGTCAGTGCAAATTTACAGTACAGGCAAGTTACTGAGAGAGAGAGAGAGAGAGAGAGAGAGAGAGAGAGAGAGAGAGAGAGAGAGAGAGAGAGAGAGAGGACACCTGTTCTAGCCATGTGTCAGTGCAAATTTACAGTACAGGCAAGTTACTGAGAGAGAGAGAGAGAGAGAGAGAGAGAGAGGAGAGAGAGAGGAGAGAGAGAGAGAGAGGGAGGAGAGAGAGAGAGGACACCTGTTCTAGCCATTTGTCAGTGCAAATTTACAGCACAGACAAGTTACTTAGAGAGAGAGAGAGAGAGAGAGAGAGAGAGAGAGAGAGAGAGAGAGAGAGAGAGGAGAGAGAGAGAGAGAGAGAGAGGACACCTGTTCTAGCCATTTGTCAGAGCAAATTTACAGTACAGACAAGTTACTGAGAGAGAGAGAGAGAGAGAGAGAGAGAGAGAGAGAGAGAGAGGAGAGAGAGAGAGAGAGAGAGAGAGAGAGAGAGAGCATCTGTTCTAGCCATTTGTCAGTGCAAATTTACAGTTCAGGCAAGTCACTGAAGAAGTGAAGACGTGAAGACATAATTACTTCAACCAAGCTTCGACTCTCCACCGATTTAGAAACTTTACAAGAGATATCACAGACAATAACATGACCTTTCTTTAACAACGCCTGACCCTTCTTCACCTCGCTCTTTACGACATGACCTGACCTGGAGGTCAGCTATACAAAGATACGAAGTGGAGAGAACGAGAACTTATGTTTCCGGCACGATAGTTAATTTATTCCAGGCAATGTTATGTTGCCATTTTGGCGTCAGAAGAGTCGATTCTGTCGCCAGTGGCCGTGACCCCAAGATGGTGGATGACCTGGAGGTCAGCTTCGCAACAAAGATACGAAGTGGAGAGAACGAGAACTTATGTTTCCGGCACGATAGTTAATTTTTTCCTGGCAATGTTATGTTGCCATTTTGACGCCAGAACAGTCGATTCTGGTGCCAGTGGTTGAGCCATTTTGACGCCAGAAAAGTTAACTCTGGTGCCAGTGTCCGTGACCCCAAGATGGTTGAGGGGTTGAAGAAATTTTCCAGCGAACAATAGACCGATGGATGATCAACTTCAAGGAAGAATGGAAAGTTAAACGTATCTGTTTAAACCATTTTTTATATATATATCTTACAACAAGGCCGGACCTCATGCGTCATAAATATCTTGTTTATTTATTTTTTTCGTTTTTATTAATCTTTTCGCATATATATGTCGTTGTTTTCTTTTCTGAGGTAACTTAAAAGAAAGTAGAGATTAGAATTTAAAGTACTTTTCAGATTTGTCTGAAGTAGGCTTCACTTATTTAAGTAATTTCAAGATTTTCATTTAAGAAGGCCCCACTTATTTAAGTGAATTCAAAATTTTCATTTAGTAGGTCCCACTTATTTAAGTAATTTTAATATTATTTCAAAAGGTCCTACTTATTTAAGTAATTTTTAAGATTTTCATTTAGTAGGTTCTACTTATTTAAGTAATATTAAGATGTTCAATTCTTTAAGTAGGTTTCCCTGTTTATAAGTAACTTACTTATAAAGCCATACTCTTTAGTGAAAGAAAATAAAGTAGGAAACAAACAGAATACAATAAGAGACAATAAAAAGGGGGCAGACCAACTTGTTCATCTTATTACTAACTTAATAATTCTTCTACAATATATCATTATCGTCATCTACGCCTATTGACGCAAAGGGCCTCGGTTAGATTTCACCAGTCGTCTCTACCTTGAGCTTTTAAATCAATACTTCTCCATTCATCATCCTACTTCGCGCTTCATAGTCCTCAGCCATGTAGGCCTGGGTCTTCCAACTCTTATAGTGCCTTGTGGAGCCCAGCTAAACGTTTGGTGAACTAATCTCTCTTGGGGAATGCGAAGAGCATGTCCAAACCATCTCCATCTACCCCTCATTTGATATCATCCACATATGGCACTTGAGTAATCTCTCTTATAGTTCTCCATTTATCATCATTTACCTTAGACTTCATAGCCCTCAGCCATGTAGAGCTGGGTCTTCCAACTCTTCTAGCGCCTTGTGAAACCTAGCTGAAAATTCGGTGAACTAATCTCTCTTGGGGAGTGCGAAGAGCATGCCCAAACCATCTCCATCTACCCCTCATTTGATATCATCCACATGTGGCCCTCGAGTAATCTCTCTTATAGTCTCATTTCTAATCCTGTCCTGCCATTTAACTCCCAATATCCTTCTAAGGACCTTTGTTCTCATATCTACTAAATCTATTGGAGATTGTTTCATTGTCATACCAGGACCAACAATATGAATTCCTCCGGACATAATGGGGTTTAAGCAATCAGGAAACTTGGAGACAGACCGTAGGGGTCTGGGGGAGAGCGGCAGGGGGCCCCTAGGAGAAATTTTAAGTCTTTAAGCATCTGTTGGATGAGAGAGAAAGTGGCCACAGAGATTGGCTTAGCGGATAAGTGAAAATTGTTTTTTTTTATTCTGTCTTTGTAAAGGGAAATTTTAAGATATTTCTTTTTGTTATGTGATTATTTCTGGTAATTTACCTTGATGGGATATATATATATATATATATATATATATATATATATATATATATATATATATATATGTATATAAATGTATATATATATATATATATATATATATATATATATTTATATTCATATATATATATATATATATATATATATATATATATATATATATACATATATATATATGTATATATATATAGGTATATATATATGAATATAAATATATATATATATATATATATATATATATATATATATATATATATATATATATATACATATATATATATGTATATATATGAACATTTATATATATATATATATATATATATATATATATATATATATATATATATATATATATATACAGTACATGAGAGAGAGAGAGAGAGAGAGAGAGAGAGAGAGAGAGAGAGAGGAGAGAGTTCTATAAACACAAAATAAAAGATAATATATATATATATATATATATATATATATATATATATATATATATATATATATATATATATATATATATATATATATTTTCAGACTTTACCAACACCTAAATTAAGCATCAACTGGTCTAAACTAAACACATACACTTAAAAGAAAAGTGTAAAGTAAAAGAACTACTTTTCCGAACGTGACTTAAAGTAAGCGGGAAAAGTATTTTTTAATCATTTTTTTCGTAAGTAAAGACCGAAGCGTGAGTGAAAGAATTACTAAAGAAAACATAAAAATTCGCCGCTCGACATCGTGAGCGAAGTCTTCCGTAAAAGATCGTTCGTGAGACGGGTGAATCACGTATTGGATTACGTGTGGCTTCTAAAGGCGAAACTATTTGGGAAGTGAGTGAGAGTTAGGGGGACTTTAGTGAGTAGCTAGTTGGGTGTATTCTTCCGCCAAAGGGGCTGATTTTAGATACATATACTCATGCTAGCAGGGCCTGAGGGGCTTATTTTGCAATGTAGGTGAGAACGTACACACATACATACATACATACACACACATACACACACACATTATTATCACTAGCTAAACTACAGCCATAGTTGGAAAAAGCTATAAGCTCTCCTACTCTTTAGCCAAAGGGGCTGATTTTAGGTACATATACTCATGCTAGCAGGGCCTGAGGGGCTTATTTTGCAATGTAGGGGAGAACGTACACACTTACATACACACACACACACACACAATTATTATTACTAGTTAAACTACAGCCATAGTTGAAAAAGCTAAAAGCTCTCCTACTCTTCAGCCAAAGGGGCTGATTTTAGGTACATATACTCATGCTAGCAGGGCCTGGGGGCTTATTTTGCAATGTAGGTGAACGTACACACACACACACACACACACACACACACACACACACACACACACACACACACACATATTATTATTACTAGCTAAACTACAACCATAGTTGGAAAAGCTAAAATCTCTCTCTTACTGTAAATGCCTTAACGTGGTGAAAGGGTTTCTGTATCGCCATGATCAGCAAAGCTGTACTAGTCAGATCCATAGCGTATCTATACTAGGTTGGTTTGCTGTGAGCGATCAGATGAGAGTCTCCCACCATCATCAATATTCAGTGACCAGCGTGGTGATGAAAACTAGCAAAACCCCAGACATGAATAAGGACATGTCTGAGGCCTTTGTCTTGCAGTTGACTAGAAACGAAAGTTCCCCAATACAGCGTTTCTAAGTAAACTTTTCACTATAATCATAAAGTCATAAGTATATTCTATTCTTTAAGTAAATCTAAGTAACACTTAACAAATAGAATCTATTTATATTCCATTTCAATCCGCTATCAACGACGAAGGCCTCTGAACCATGA
>NW_027171655.1:0-2500 GCF_036898095.1 Palaemon carinicauda
CCCGTAGACTTTCTTCTTCTCTAGATCCACAAGGTTTTGTTCTATCTTCGTCTTCTGTGACGTACCGCTGACGTTTACCCTCTCATTTCCTTGTAGTTCTTGGAGCCTATAACTAAATGGCAGAAGACCCACAATCCCCTGCCTGCCTTGAAGATCTCTTCTATTCCATGGTTGGATGGTGTCTATTCCAGAGTCAGGTGACTCTGTTGCTTGGAGCCTATCTGTCAATTTTTAAAGAGTGTACTAGGCGAGATCCAGACACCCCCATCCCCCTGAGATGTGTCCAATAAGGCCGAACAGGCATCTCTGACAGGGATACTGGCTGGACAGGACTGCCTCATATGAAGACCTTTCTACTTCTATAAGGTACATTTCAAACTGTGACAACCAAGATGGCTGCCCGAAACGTGTAGACTTCCGGTGACTCTGTTCAGGTGCTTGAACTTCGACAGTTTCATTCGCAAGGAGTTCTGTTTTTATCAGAGCTGCGTTGCTTACCTGTTTTAACGAGCCCCCGATTCCCAGCCAAACTGTTGGCAAAAAAAAAAAAAAAAAAAAAAAAAAAAATATGATAACGCCTTCCAATATGCACTGGCTTTTAACTCTAACAAGATATTTTTCTCTGTCCTGTTGTATTTATTCACGAATTCACTATAATTTATCAACATCTCTCTTATTTGATGGAATAAGCCTATTCGGAACACACACATACACACACAGACTCACAAACACACTAACACACACACACACACACACACACACACACACACATATATATATATATATATATATATATATATATATATATATATATATATATATATATATATATATATATATATATATATATAGGCCTATATATATATATTTCTATTTGAGCACGATATTGTGTTGATTTTCATCCATATTGACAATATAGAGGTAATTCGAATAAGATGCTATCAATTGTATCACCTGGTGGGCCGGGAAGTCGGGGAAAACTCGCTGGTAAGAGACTGATGTCTTGCAAGATAAATCCTGAATAGTAGTTAGCAGTTACGTTCCGACTTATTTTGAGCCCCTGGTGGTAAAGTTAGAAGCGACCTGGCCTTTCTCTTGTAGGGGCTAGGGTTCGATCCCGGTATGGTGTAGAAATTTATTTCGATTTGAGCACGACATTGTGTTGATTTTGATCCATATTGATTCATTGGGGGTAATTCGAATTAAATGTTATAAATTGTGTCACCTTATGGGCCGGGAAGTCGGGGAAAACTCGCTGGTAAGAGACTGATATCTCGCCAGTTAAATCCTGAATAGCAATTATCTGTTACGTTCCTACTTCTTTTAAGCCTCTGGTGGCATGGTTGGAAGTGACCTGGCCTTTCATTTGAAGGGGCTAGGGTATGAGGTAGGAAATTATTTTTATTTAAGCACGATATTAGGTTGATTCGCATTCATATATATATATATATATATATATATATATATATATATATATATATATATATATATATATATATATATATATATATATATATATATATACATATATCACATGGTAGATACTACTGCTAGAGAGTCATTGGGTCCTTTGAGAGGCCAGTCAGTACTACATTAGATACTTATCACTGGCTACGGCTAATTTCCCCTTTGCCTGCAAATACACCGAACAGTCTGGCCTATTCTTTACATATTCTCTTGTCTTCATACACATGATAACACTGAGATTACCAAACAATTCATCTTTGCTCATGGGGTTAACTACAGCAATGGAATTATTGTGCAGTGGCTACTTTCCTTTTGGTAAGTGTAGACCTAAAATCAAACCTTTGTTCTCTAGTCTTGAGCAGCGCCCTAGCCTTTGTACCATGGTCTTCCGCTCTCTTGGAGTAGAGTTCTATTGCTTGAGGGTACACTCGGCACACTATTCTTTGTTTTTTTCTCTTACTTTTGTTTCTTTTATGTTTTAATAGTATATATATATAAAAAAAATATTTTAATGTTATTATTGTTCTTAAGATATTTTATTTTAATTGTTAATTAATTCTCTTGTAGTTTATTTGTATCCATATTTCCTTCTCGTGTGTGCTTTTTTTCCTCAATTATAGCATCTTGCTTCTCTAGCTAGGGTTGTACCTTAACAAGTAATATATATATATATATATATATATATATATATATATATATATATATATATATATATATATATATATATATATATATATATATATATATAAGTATATATTATTACCATCATGTCCTCCTATGCCTATTGATGCAAAGGGCCTTGGTTAGATTTCGCTAGTCGTTTCTATCTTAAGCTTTCAATTCAATACTTCTCCATTTATCATATCCTACTTCATGCTTCATAGCCTTCAGCCATGTAGGCCGGGGTCTTTCAATTCTGTTATAGTTTCATTTATAGTCCTGTCCTGCCATTTACCCCAAATATCCTTTGGAGGGCTTTGTTTTCAATTTTACTAAATCTATTGGAATCGTTTTATTGTCATACCATGACTCA